>NC_051183.1:110179400-110479400 GCF_013339695.2 Rhipicephalus sanguineus
AACAGCGCAACCGACACAAAACGGACTGGCCGCGAAAATACCTCGCGCTGTCACAGCCGCAGCGTGGAGCGAGATGGGATGCAATCGCGGAGCGATGTTTTATGCTATATTATTCTTATCGTCTACCACCTGCGGCTGACTGATCGCGCTGATAACGCGGACGGACCGTCGCTCTGGTCGCTGGCAAAGCGCGAAAAGCACAAAAAGCATAGTCATCGTGAAAGGCATCGTTCCTCGATTTCACCCCATTGCGAGCGCGTGAGAGCATCCCGCCAAATCTGCGCTTCTTGCCGCTAAGGACACCTTCGCTCGGGCAGCGGAGTTTTGTCTGCACGGAGCCACAGACGCGGACGCGGCTGTACATGATCAGATAAGCTTTGCTGCATTCTGCTGCTATCGCAATTCAGCCGCTTCAGTCTACGCACGAGAAGGCATAGCGGCGCGATACCAAAGCTTTCATGGAAGTACTTGAATGAGTTGAGCGCATACGAGGACACGGACAGAAGGAAGAGACGTACACACACTGGCGCTACTAACAACAATGGTTTATTTCATTCTCCTGCCGATTCATATACCAGTTTTGCGCACGACAGTCACGTGAACACTCTTTCATAAAAAACAACAATTTGATAACAACCAGGGAATTCACCTCACGAGAAGATAAACAGGGTGCACAGGCAATGACAAGCAAATTTAATGATTCATGCGCAGAAAGTGTAATTCTTTAGCACTCAGGGACATTGAGGGATTGATAACACAAGCGTCTCCAAGAAAATCGATTTGTTCGGCTTCAATGATCAGCCCAGTAATTTCGGACCGGTTCCTACTGACGACAACGGTTCCCTGAAAGTTCGGTTTGCACGCACAAGCATGGCAGTGTTGCGCCAGGAAGCCGTCAGGTGGGAAGTTGCCCACTTTATTACAGTGCTCTCCAAGCCGGACATTTAGGCAGCGGCCAGTCTGCCCACTGTAAGCACGGCCACAAGACAGAGGAATGCGGTGTACAACGTTAGTCACGCACTGCACAAAAGGTTTTCTGTGCTTAATGGAGCATTCAGACTGAGCTGTCTTATCTGGATTAGTTTTCTTGCACAACTTACTGAGTTTAAACGGGGCGGAAAAGACAACACGGGTGTTAACTCTGGCGGCTATTTTTTTGAGATTGTGCGATACTTGATGGATATACGGGACCACCTTCCTTCTGTCCGTGTCCTCGTATGCGCTCAACTCATTCAAGTATGACCAACCAACAAGCCCGCATCGCCACCCTCGTCGACTTCATGGAAGTAAGCTTGAATTCTGGAAAAGATCCACATGAGTAAACATAAGCTGTTAGAAATACCCATAAAGTATGACGTTGAGCATTCTTGAACTTGAACGCACATCAAATTCTGACATTCCTGCCTACAAAACACTCATACACTGAACCCTCGTTAACGTAACTAAAATAGCAGCATCGAGTCACCTTATAGGTGAATATTTGACAGCGTTCTGTCTGCTTGGGAAGCAAAGATCATTTGAAAAGTGACACCAACCAACTTATTATTAAAGGCAAAAACTTCTTTTACTTTAAAGACCCGAATTTCGGGCCCAGCTCGGACCCTTATTCAGGGGTGTGTGGGGCACCACAGCCCCACAGAGTTTATAAAGCCTTCCCTCTTAAAGTCGGGGGGTCACGCTCTGTTTGAGTGGCGTGCCGTAGCCCATTGAAATAGACACTCGGCAGTGCACCTGCAGACCGGTTCACGTTGCCGGGTGTTGCCTGAATGTGCCAGGACTGCACAAGCAGCCGCTTGTGGTAATTAACCTCGCAGTCGACGACGCGCGAGTTGTCAAAGGCAATGCGGTGGTCGTTCACCTCGCTGTGCTCAGCTAGCGCACTCCCTTGTCTGTCGAACTTTCGGACATCGTTCCTATGCATTCGCGGCCTCTCTGGGAAGTTCTTTGTTTCCTTTGCGCTCTGTTGCCCCACAGGCACCCCTGAATAAGGGTCCGAGCTGGACCCGAAACGTCTGGTTGTTAAAGTAAAAGAAGATTTTACATTTAATAATACATTGGTTGGTGACATTTTTCCAATGAAATGTCAAGTCGCCCTATGTGGCGTGAGGAGTACGGCTTCGCTGTTTTATTATCAAGTTGATCGTATAATAATAAATAATAATAAATTTATTCCCACCAATACAGTGTTGATGGAGGGGGTGAGAAAAAAAGCGACTAGCCGCTTGACTAAGTTCCCACCCCCCAGTTACATCAGGCAGGGGTAGTGGTGGCGACAGAACGCAGAATGTAGGAATAACTGGCCCTATTTATACAAAATATAGTGATATACATAAACTTGAGTAATTTGAAATGGAAGCAATACAGGTTATATACACTCCTATTATAGCAATAGGCATAGACAAGCATGTGTACAAGTATAGCAAAGACAACGCAAGAAAAAAAGGGAAAAAAAGAAAAGAAACAAACAGAAAATGGCCACACATTACTTGATCTAAATAGGGGTAGGGCAAATGATATACTTTAACTGTTTGAATATTTAATTAGAAATTCGTGGAGTTGCGCAAGTAAAATGTCTGTAATCTCAATGTCCGCCAAATGGAGTTTATTTAATTGTGACGGTAACTGATAATATACTTTTTGCAGTCCGTAATTTGTTCTTGTGTGAGGAAGTACCCAACGTGGCTGATTACGATGTTGGTAATGTGAGTTATAAGTTTGCATACCGGCTAATCCTGATAAAATAGACAAACGTCTTTTTTATTCTATCTCATAGTACCGTAGCAGTCTATAATCGTATAAATTGAAAGCGTTGATGATACTGCGTTCAGTAAACAAGTGTTGAGTATTATGTCTGTGAGGAAGGTTATAAATTAAGCGAATGATTTTATTATGTAATACAGAAATCTTTCTTAGATTACTTTGTGTCGTCATGGCCGACACTAATGTACAGTCATTTAAATGTGAACTAAATAAAGCATGATATATTGCAAGCTTTGCTTTTAATGGTAGCAGTGATCTATGACACGAAAGTATACCAACAGCTCCAGAGGCCTTAAGTAAAACATTATTGACATGGTCATTCAATTGCATACTTTGTGTAAAATAAACTCCGAGCGATTTTAAAGATCTCACGATTTCAACCGACTGTGATTTATATTGTAGGTTTACTGGAGTATCTGATTTCTTATTCTTGCAATTAATGATAATAGCTTTATTCTTAGATTGACCGACAATCCATTTTCATTAGTCCATAGTTCTAAATTTCTCAAAAAAAGGATATCAAGTATAGAAAAATGATATCAAGCATGTCCTTTAAGAAATTCTCATGCCTTTCCGCTTGTCACACTAAACAATAATATTCTTTTCATCGCACTCAGCATGCAGCAACAAAACCAAACACATGGATTTAGCGTATTCCCAATCAACTTTATGCATATTACAGACGCACATACCTTTGCTTCTAGCCTACTTTTCCACCGTAACGTCTTATAAACATCTGCAGCACTACGTTCAGGTAAGGAAAATGGATCATTGAAATGATGCTCATTTTACAGCGAAAGCTGTTATGAGATCATTTCACCGGCCGTTTTTGGCGCCGTAGTTGTCCGCCGCCGCCGCCGCCGCCGGTGTCCGTAACCAGTATCGATCGAAATAAGAAAAAAAAAACGAAATAAGAAAAAAATTCCAGGATGGAACGAGGCTCGAACCTGGGCCCTGTGCCTAGGAGCCCAGTATTCAACCTCTGAGCTATGCCGCTGCTTGAAACTGCTTTGGAAAAAGGTCCTATACAGGCTTCATTTCGGGAAGGAACCACATTAGCATATGCAATATAGCGTGGTAGAAGAGTAAAATAAGCACCAAGCGTCGCACAGCGCGAATTCTGTAACGAGGCGTCACACAATGCGAATTGCGCAACGAGTAGGTTGTGAAATGCTTCCAACCCATTACAAAGATATCTGCCATAATTCTTCGTCGTCATCAGGCACAGCATCAACAAAGTGCGCATAATGACTTACATGCGTTTAGCAGGTACCGCGGAACTCCGTAAAATGACGAAAAATGGCACAGTGCCCGCTGCCCTACATCTCAAAAATTAGAATGATTTAGAGCGTAGTGGGTTCCTCGCAAGTGCACTTGTATTGGTTGCCAAGGAAGCCTATAAGCGCAGATCCATTTCCTCGGGGTCTCAGTAAAATTACAATGCTTTATAGCGTAGTGGGTTCCTCGCAAGTGCACTCGGATTTGTTGGCAAGGAAGCCCATGAGCGCATGATCCATTTCCTCGGGGTCTCAGTAAAGTTATTCGCCCCCCCGTCTCTCTCCCACGTCAACGTATGTTATACAGCATGACGGGAGAGGGAAATAGCGACCGGGCGTCACCCAATGCAAATTACATAACTGGTGGGCCGTTTAAAGCTTCCAACCCATTACAAATGGCTGAGCCATAATTCTTCATCGTCATCAGTCGTCGCGTCAACAAAGTGCACATAATGCCTTACAGACGTGTAGCTGGTGCCTCGCTTCTCCGCAGAATGACGAATAATGGCTTAGTAGGTGCTTCCCAATTTCACAAAAAATGTGATTTATGGCGTAGTGGGTACCTTTCTAGTCTAGTTGTATTGTAGCCCCAAGAGAGCTTACAACGGGCTCTAGAAACGCCGCTCTTCCAGCTTTCGCTGTGACTGTGCTGCGGTTTCAGCGCAGGCCTGGTTTTATAAATTCTTATAATGTGAGTGTAGGTTGAAGTTGCGAACCATTTTTGAGATAGGACATAATGCCATGTAACAATATTATTTGGGACAGAAATGCTCAAACCAACAACTTCCTTCTAAAATAGCGATAATGTCGTAAATCTAGACACATGTGAGCACAAGAACTTAGGCCATATGTGTCTGTTCAAAGAACTTTCAGTGATCACCAGTGCTATGCCCATGCGCACTGAAAATTTTGCTATGTAAGAAGCCGCACTTACTTGAACTGTTTCCAATGAAGACGATAAGACCACATTAGTAAATACCAGAGACGGGCCTCACTGCGTTGGACAACGTGTCGCTTAAAACCGCATTCTCGCTGTCGTTTATCTATTAAGATAGGATAAAAAGCGACGGGTATGAAAGAAAACGAAGAGAAAAATAAAACCAGGCCTCAACGTATGACTCATCACCAAAAAGTCATTTCTTTCTTTCTACTTGACGCGCCTACGTCCCAGAGGTGATAAGATGATCGGGCAGCCCATAGCAACAATCAAGGGCGGCAATACATCGGCGTCGTGCATAACAACTGACTTACCTGAAGTCTCCGCTGTCGATGTGAATATACTCTCATTTCGGAAAGCTAACCCAAAAGTATGCTTCCAGCAGGTGGGATCTCAATTCGCCGGCCGAAGAATTACGGCCAACAAAGGAAGGTACCAGGACGTTGTCAGCTGCCTTGCCCCAATTGTAGTAAACGAAGTGCAGGTTATATTGGTTGCGTCACGCATACACAGCGCTCACGTAGCTAACTTTACTCGCATTTTCACATGAGAGCCCCATTGGCTGAAACAGACAGCACACATTGCTGAGCTCAGAAGTCGGATCCCCTGTAAATTGCTTCGTCACATGCCATAGCCCTGGGCACGGTGACGAAGCACGTCAACAAGACTGTTCTCCACGAGCTAATTCTCTATGACTTCTGATGAGCAGGCGTGTAGTACTCACATCAGCTGAGAAGTAGCAGTCCCCCGAGCTTGTGCGCGTATCTGGGGAAGCGACTTTTCAGCCCATCTCAGCAATGCAAGCAGAAACGTGTGTCAAGTACTTGTACCTAAATCTTAAATCCAAGATTGTAAAATTATATACCAGGTTTCTGAATCCATATATTGACAAAACTTTTACCTTTGAAGAGTAAGAATTAAAAAAAATTTAAACCTGTTTTCGCTGTTATGCCTATAGCCGGTAACGGTAACAGTAAACAAGGCCTCCCAAAACCACTTTCAGCTACTCAAGAAATACACCAATATTACTAGTCAAATTTACACAACTTAATTGTGTCATTTCGTTTGATGCACACTAACTTCACATATTTTACGTTTTCAATTCGCCGTTCTCGCTTTAACAAAATGATCGCTTTAACGCAGCAGCGAAAACAAGTAAGCAATTTCCTTTCCACCAAGGCGCCACCGAAGGTTTGCTCACGCACCCTTCCTCTTTCCTTTCAATGCTAAAAGCTCCCGTCACCTCCCTAGCAAACCGTGAGCGAACCGTCGGTGGCCCTTGGTGAAAAGGAAGTTCGATACTTGGATTCAACACTGCCGTGTTAAAGAGAATATTTTTGCGGACTGTTATGCACGTTTTTTTTAGATGCGAAGCAGCTCTTTGACTAGCTTGTGTAACGCTGTCCCTCCGTCCGCACAAACGCGAGGCAACACGCTTCCTTCGGCGCAGGTGTTGGAGCGGTGCCAAGTAGACCACGCCGCAGCTAGGCGTTGACGTCACGCTTCCCTCGCACGCTTCCCTCACAGGTGCGCGCGTACGTCACTCTCTCTCTCACCCACCGGAGCGCCCGCAGCTGCCGGCTCCAACGCCCGCTCGCCTCCCGTGTCTGCGTTTCAAACAAACGTTTACACCAGTAAACGCTACACCGAGTTTCGCTTCAAACGAATCTTCCAGAGCTGACCGCAGCACCCGCGTTAGCGCCTTTCAACCCGTAACGCTGCTGCTTCGCATCCCATCAGGGTTCCCTTCGGGGAGATGGTCCAATTTTCTTTTTGCACGTAGATGGCTTGTTTTTTCTCGGGTGTTCTTACAGATGTATGACTTTGTCATGAGTTGTTAGTTTTGCAGATCCGGTTTGCCCTCCTGCGCAGACGTGATGGGGAGTGTCACGTGGCCAAGTCGGCTGCTGTGTATATGTATGCTTGTGCCTTTCAATAAATTCTAGTTGCTAGTTCAGCGCCCCTGCCGTGTGTTCCTTAGTCCTCCTCTGTTTTTAGAGCTGTTTTTCCTTCACATTGATGAACCACCAACTACCGCAAATTTACCTTCTAGTGCAGCATGACTTGGTTCGATTTCGGCTCGAACCGAGATGTTGTTCCTAGTGAGCGTAATATCTGCGACGAACCGGCGGCTGTCACGGACAACAACGCTACGAAAATTGCCCGCTGTTGTGCGCTCATAACAACTTACAGTGTAATAATCTGCCGTAACCTTATAATACTGTCACGGGCGGAGAAGGGCAGCGAACGACGACGACGACGAAGGGCTGAGCGGAACGCGCTTGGACTGCGGCAGCGTTGTACGCTTTTGGCTGTCAAATATGCCCTGCGTATATAGTTTCTTCCCCGTAACATCTTTGGTGAAGGTGCGGGGTACGACTCGCTATAAAGCACCAGGAACTGGATCTTCGCAGCGGACGGCGCGTTGCAGCTGCCACGATGACGGACCAAGCGACCCAGTGCGAACAAGATCCGTCAGGCCCACAGCCGATCGTTGTGGTGCACCCCCGTGATCCTGGCACATTCAACGGCACAAGTGGCGTGGACGTCGACGACTGGCTGGCTCTGTATGAGCGCGTCAGCAGCAGCAACCACTGGGACCCAACGCTGATGCTGGCCAACATCCTCTTCTACTTGCGTGGCACTGCAAAACTCTGGTACGAGACGCATGAAGAAGAGTTGACAAGTTGGGATGTCTGCAAGCAAAATTACGCGATTTATTTGGGAAGCCTATCGGACGACAAGCAGCTGCAAAGAAAGAGCTCGCAACTCGTGTCCAGACTTCCACAGAGCCGTACATCGCGTACATCCAGGACGTGTTGGCTTTGTGCCGCAAGATAGACAAGGACATGCCTGAAGAGGACAAGGTCGGACACATACTAAAGGGAGTTGCCGATGACGCCTTTAATTTTCTGCTGTGCAAGGATTGCTCGACTGTGGAGTCTGTCATTTCAGAATGTCGTCGCTTCGAACAGGCAAAAAGTAGGCGCATTATTCACCGCTTTGACCGTCTTCCCAACACGGCGGCTACGTCCTCCTGCGAAGATTTACCAACGCTACATCAACCACCAGCTCCGGAAAACGTCACCAGGATTGTCCGTCGCGAACTAGAGGCTATGGCTCCTGTTATGTCCAATGACAACACTACCGGAAACAGTCTCGCTACTGTTTCCTTAGTACAGGCCGTGGTGCGCCAAGAGATCGCGAATATGGGCATTTCACCAAACCTCCAAAGTGCTAATGCTACTCCCAACTCGACTTCTCCAGTCGTTGCTGCTGCTACTCCGACCCTCCCCTCCGCGCCGCGACGAAACCCAGCCGAATGGCGTACACCTGATGATCGGCCCATATGTTTCACGTGCCATCGGATAGGACACATTGCCCGCCATTGCCGCAGCCGTTGGACCTCATCACCTCGACCAAGCTTCTACAATTGGGGATCCCGATCCGAACGTGCGCCATATGCTCCGTCCTTTCGCGTTGAGACAAGTGCGGAGCGTTTTTCAGAACATCGAACCAGCCGATCACCATCGCCCCAGCGTCGCCAGTCCCGCTCGCCCCAACCTCGCCGCTCCCGGTCTCCCTTTGACCGCCACTCGGGAAACTAGCCGGTGCAGCCCCCGGAGGTGACGCTGCATACACGACTTGGACTGCAAAACCTCTCATTACTCCGGACAAGCGACGTAACCTTCTTGAAGTTCTCGTTGATGGTTTACCTGTGACTGCTCTTATTGATACCGGTGCACAAATATCTGTTATGAGCTCAAACCTCCGCCGCCGCCTCCAAAAAGTTCTGACGCCCGCGATTGCCCCTACCGTCCGTATAGCCGATGGGAGTACTCCTGCTGTACTAGGAATGTGCACTGCGCGAATCACAATTTCTGATCATCACACGTCAGTTCTATTTGCTGTACTAGAAAATTGCCCTCATGACCTCATCCTTGGTATTGACTTTCTTACCACACACGCTGCGCTTATCGACTGCTCTGAAGGACTTCTTCGGCTAGAACTCCCTTGGTTCTCAGATACCGCCCCTGCCGGCCCACCTCGTCTACGATCCCTCGAGTTCCTTCGACTTCCGCCGCAAGCCGCAGTTCAAGTCCAGCTCTCGCCATTCCCACCAGTACCCGATGGTGATTATGTTGCTGTCCCGATTCCTGACGTCGCCATGACGCGCAATGTCACGCTGCCCAACACGGTGGTGACAGTTACAGCCAATCAAACTTCTTTTCCCGTCCTCAATTTTGGCTTCTCGACGCAAGTGCTTCCTCGCGGCATGTCACTTGCACATCTGACACCACTGGCCGACCATACAGTTTCCGCTTTGACCACAGATGCGCCACCAGATTTTTCAATGCCGTCGTTCGCTTCACGTTCCTCTTGCGACCGCTTCACGCCAATGATATCCGAAGAGCTCACTTCAGCGCAAGTCTCTGCTCTCCGCCGCCTCCTCGTTTCCTATCAGGACATCTTTGACTTCGGCGACCGTAATTTGGGCCAGACATCCGTGGTCACCCATCGCGTTGATACCGGTGACGCTCGACCCATTCACAGACGGCCATACCGCGTGTCAGCACCGGAGCGTGTTATTATACAACGGGAGGTGGATAAAATGCTTCATAAGGGCATAATCGAACCCTCTTCCAGCCCCTGGTCCTCCCCCGTTGTCCTTGTTAAAAAGAAGGACAATAGCTGGAGATTCTGTGTTCACTACCGCCATCTGAACCATATTACCAAGAAAGATGTGTATCCTCTCCCGCGTATCGACGACGCGCTCGATTGCCTGCACGGCGCCAGATATTTCTCGTCAATCGACCTGCGCTCAGGGTACTGGCAGATCGCTGTGGACGACCAAGACAGAGAGAAGACTGCCTTCGTGACCCCTGATGGACTTTATCAGTTTAAGGTGATGCCGTTTGGCTTGTGTAATGCTCCCGCGACTTTCGAGCGCATGATGGACTCTCTCCTTCGCGGCATGAAGTGGTCCATCTGTCTTTGCTACCTGGACGATGTTATTGTTTTTTCCACCATCTTCGAGAACCATCTTACTCGCCTGTCCACAGTGCTTGATGTTTTCCGACGCGCTAACCTTCAACTTAACTCGTCGAAATGTCACTTTGGACAACGCCAAATCTGCGTACTCGGCCATCTTGTTGACGCTGCGGGCGTGCAACCAGACCCTGGAAAAGTCCGAGCAGTTCGAGATTTCCCCACACCCCGCTCGGCCAAGGACGTCCGCAGTTTTCTTGGACTGTGCTCCTACTTCCGTCGCTTTGTCCAGAACTTCGCCGACGTGGCCCGTCCTCTGACCTGCCTACTGAAAAAGGACGTCGCATTCACTTGGGGCCAACAACAAGCGCACGCTTTCTCATCCCTCGTTGTCATCCTCACCAACCCGCCAGTTCTGGCACACTTTGACCCTTCTGCCACTACGGAGCTTCGTACCGATGCCAGTGGCCAAGGTATAGGCGCAGTGCTTGCACAACAGCAACAGGGCATGCACCGCGTCGTCGCGTACGCAAGCCGCCTTTTGTCGCCATCGGAACAAAATTATTCGATCACCGAACGAGAGTGCTTAGCTCTCATCTGGGCTATCACGAAATTCCGACCGTACCTGTATGGCAGACACTTCACGGTTATTACAGACCACCATGCGCTTTGCTGGCTCTCCTCGCTCAAGGACCCCACGGGACGCCTCGGTCGCTGGGCGCTGCGCTTACAGGAGTACACCTTTTCGGTATCCTATAAATCTGGACAACTTCACAAGGATGCCGACTGCTTGTCTCGGCACCCAGTCGATCCCCCTGAAACGACGGAAGATGATCATGAAGCACTCGTTCTCTCCATTACAGACTTCGTCAACATGGCTGCTGAGCAACGCCGCGACTCGTTTTTGCGGCCTATTATAGATGGTCTGCAATCTCCACAGCCTGACCGTTCCCTACAGATGTTCGTCCTTCACAACGACATCTTGCACCGCTACAACGCCCGCCCTGACGGTGCTGAGCTTTTGCTCGTTGTTCCTGCGCATCTCCGCTCGGATGTTTTGGCACAGCTTCATGATGCACCCACCGCCGGCCATCTAGGGGTGTCACGCACGTACGACCGCATTCGCCGGCGATTCTTTTGGCCTGGCCTCTACCGTTCTGTGCGACAGTACGTTGCGGCGTGTGACCTCTGTCAGCGGCGCAAGACACCTGCGCTATTGCCTGCTGGCAGTCTTCAGCCCATTGAAGTCCCAGATGAGCCATTTTTCCGAGTCGGCCTCGACCTTCTCGGACCTTTTCCCGTGTCGGCCACCGGTAACAGGTGGATTGCCGTCGCTACCGACTACGCAACGCGGTATGCCGTCACACGAGCACTCCCTACCAGCTGCGCTACTGACGTAGCCGATTTCATTCTTCATGACATCATTCTACGTCATGGTGCTCCTCGTCAGTTGATCACAGACCGCGGCCGCTGCTTCCTATCTAAAGTAGTCGACGACCTCCTACGATCCTGCTCGACCCACCACAAGTTCACTACAGCGTACCACCCACAAACGAACGGACTCACCGAACGCCTGAACCGTACCCTGACCGACATGCTTGCAATGTACGTCTCTGAGGACCACCGCGATTGGGACATCAACCTACCTTTTGTAACCTTTGCATACAACTCTTCGCGCCACGACACAGCTAGATTTTCACCTTTTTACCTGTTGTTTGGCTACGACCCGCCTTTACCCATGGACACCATGTTACATTCTGACGCCGACTCATCGACTACCTATGCTCGTGATGCGCTGGCTCGTGCTGACATCGCCCGCCAGGTCGCCCGGGATCGTTTATGCGCCTCGCAGGTTAACCAAAAGTGTGGTTACGATCGCCGACACCGCGATGTGCAGTACTCTCCGGGGTCGCTGGTCTTGCTGTGGTTACCATCACGACGTGTTGGTCTATGCGAAAAACTGATGTCCCGTTATGTTGGCCCTTACCGCGTCATACGAAAGGTCACTAGCGTGACCTATGAGATCGCTCCACTCAATCCTATGTCAGCGACAGGTTCAGCCACGAGCGATATCGTCCATGTCTCGCGACTTAAACCGTACCGCTCTCGCCCCGAGAACTGATCGCACCGGGACGGTGCTTCTGCCGCCGGCGGGTAATGTCACGGGCGGAGAAGGGCAGCGAACGACGACGACGACGAAGGGCTGAGCGGAACGCGCTTGGACTGCGGCAGCGTTGTACGCTTTTGGCTGTCAAATATACCCTGCGTATATAGTTTCTTCCCCGTAACAATACTAATGTGTGCAGTGTTGTGGTACGAGGTGCGAGAGCACTCCTTACCGAGAGACGTGTGCGGCTAGCGCTACGAGCTTCATATTGTTAGCAGCAGTCCCTTATCGTCAATATGCATTGGATGCTTGTTGTGTGTTTGTTCTTTTCTAAAGCTACGTAAGTGACGTATGCTGTACTCACGGTACCAAGGAACGTATGCACTCGGAGCTATCTGTGAAGGAAATATTTTTATGCAGACGACGCCGCCAGAACTCCTGACCGTCTAGAAGATGATATCTTGCCATAATGTATAAGTCGTCAAGAGCCCAATATTTTTTAATATAGAAAACTCTCTACATCCGCTTTCATGGTGTTCCGTGCACTAAACTACGGTTCAGCATTGCATATCGCAAGAAGCTAACCATTATATTCATGACGCTGATCCTCCAGGTACACCACACCAATGAAGGACGATCCATGAGACACTATACGTCAAACATAAAATGTCATCGCATGACATCGATTCACATTGGAATTGTTTCTGCTAGATTTTTATTCTGTTAACTTGGTTCATGGCAATCGCAGGAGGAGCCTTCAGCATATCTCGTGGAGCAAATCATAGTTCCCACGGCACTATTTACATTAAACAGCGACACCCTCGCGATCTCAGATCTTCAGCGTTTATTGACAGCTTGACTTCGCTACGAGCTTCATATTGTTAGCAGCAGTCCCTTATCGTCAATATGCATTGGATGCTTGTTGTGTGTTTGTTCTTTTCTAAAGCTACGTAAGTGACGTATGCTGTACTCACGGTACCAAGGAACGTATGCACTCGGAGCTATCTGTGAAGGAAATATTTTTATGCAGACGACGCCGCCAGAACTCCTGACCGTCTAGAAGATGATATCTTGCCATAATGTATAAGTCGTCAAGAGCCCAATATTTTTTAATATAGAAAACTCTCTACATCCGCTTTCATGGTGTTCCGTGCACTAAACTACGGTTCAGCATTGCATATCGCAAGAAGCTAACCATTATATTCATGACGCTGATCCTCCAGGTACACCACACCAATGAAGGACGATCCATGAGACACTATACGTCAAACATAAAATGTCATCGCATGACATCGATTCACATTGGAATTGTTTCTGCTAGATTTTTATTCTGTTAACTTGGTTCATGGCAATCGCAGGAGGAGCCTTCAGCATATCTCGTGGAGCAAATCATAGTTCCCACGGCACTATTTACATTAAACAGCGACACCCTCGCGATCTCAGATCTTCAGCGTTTATTGACAGCTTGACTTCGCTGCCGCTCTTCAACCGTGCAATAACGCAACAGGACATTCACGAAGTTGACGTTTTGTTAGGTTTGAAAGCGTATGGCGATGACCACGACCTCATTATCAAAAACCTGGAGAAATAACTTGGGAACGCTTAAGCTTCGCCTTTATGCGCAGAGCGCGAGATCGTGATCAGGCACTGTTCGCATCATCTTCTCACTCGCTTGCCAGGCTTCGATTCTCTGTGGACACATCAACAGTGCTGCGAGGAAGGGAAGGCCTGCGCGCGTAACATTGACTTTTTGGGATTCTGCTAGAAATTCAAATGAGCACGAGACTGGGCGAGTTGGTATCCCCTGATGTTCTGAGTTTCTAGCGCTCACGTTGTCATATCCTCCCCTCTGCCCCTACGTTTCTTTCCATGTTACTGTGTTGCGCTAAAAACTCAGAACGTGTCCTATCAATGTGTGCCTACTGCACGTGCGCTAGGCACACACTATAGGGAACCCAAGCTCAAGATTGCGGCGCGACGACAGCGCCGCGCCAGCCGCGCTGCGGCTCTGTCGGAAAGCTCTGAACCTTCGCGCGGCCGACTCAGCCCCTTTCACGGTAGCGGTAGCGCACGTGCGCTCGCGTTCTTCTCTCGGTGCGGGGAACTGGGGGGCCGTCAGCTGGGTACGTTGAACCGAGAGGCTTGCTGTGCGAAGCTGCGCATTTCCGCGATGGCAGAAGCGACCCCGCGGAAGGGCAAGCGTGGTCCGAAGTATTGCGGTTTAGTGGCCAGCCACAACAGTGCAGACAACACCAAGGCACGCGATTTACGTGTGAAACTGTATTGTTTCCCGGTCGTGTCGCACGAGAAATACATGCGGCAAGCGTGGATAGCTGACAGCGCTGTCTCTCGCCTTCTATTTGGTTGTCTGAGTTCATCGCTTTCGTTTGCTTCGACTACCTGAATCGGTAAGTAACGCGGCGCATGCACGCAGCGACTACAGTAATGATTACGCGCTGTCTTCTCGCATTGTGAAAGTCCAGTTACGGTTGTAGGTGAAGCAACTTTGTGTTTTGATTCCCCGTGTTAGTGAGACCTACCCGTCGTTGTTGAACGTTCACACTCGCGCTATACCGTTAGCGTTGGGCGGTTGGTTGAATTCAACTGAACTAAGCACATTGTCAGAAGTTCGGCGCCTGCAATGCACGCGTCGGGAAGGCTGCTTTATCAAGCCGGAACGGACGCCCGTGCATTTTCAGCAAGCTTTGACATCGTTCTGTAGGTTTGCTTTGTTTTTGTCACTTTATTAGTGTGATATATATTTAAGCCGCTAAATACAACTGGCACTTAATACATGCTTTGCAACTGCAACCTTGAAGTAACCTTCCGACTTTGTGCGATTTTGTAGCCGCATTCGCGCAGCAGGTTTTATACCTCTGTCAAGTCGATATCATAAAAAGAGACTGCAAGCATGACACGAGAGCCGAAAAAACGAGGCGAGCAGTTCATCTTGCTTCACAGTGGTTAAAGCTCAGCTAGCTGCCTCGCGTCTTAATCGGCTGGTGATTCTCCAGCGGCACGGATGACTTGACTGTAACCTTCTCAGGAAACAGGGCCATGGCCGTGTAATTTCTTTTTTTCGCATGCCGCAAAAGTTTGTTCACGAAAGTACATGGCTGCTACTGTTAAGCATGCCATATCAAAACAACAATTATATGATTCGTAGTCCACACCGCCGAACATCAATAGCCTGTACGGCTTCATTTCGGAGTGCACGTGGACCATTATTCACCTTTAACATGACAGAATGAGACTTACCTCGAGGTATACGTCCTACACGGTGTAATCGCGACTTGGGAAATGCATTTCGCTTTGAGTCGGGCGTCGTTGTCGTCGATAGTCTGCTCTTCACCGTTTAAGGTGATTGACGAGCCTTTCTCCTTTTCAAGTTCGCTTTTCGGAAGCGCCAGTCAAGCTTGAAGATCCTTTTGAAGTCGCACTGCACGTGGTACATTGTGAGACGCCGCAAGTGCACCGCGAGAGCTCTGCACGTGCACGGAAGCGAGCGGCAACGCGGTGGAGAGAAGAGAAAACGCTCGCTGATCACGCCCCAGTTTCTCTTTTTCTGCCAGAGATGGCGCTGCCTGTCAAGAGCAGCAGCGCCGCTAAGCGTTGCTTGGGAAGCCTATAAATTCATCATATCGCGAATCCGTGATGTAGCCACCATGCGTATGTAAAGCAACACGCGCTGCTGCCCACATTATTGATGTTGTAGTTGATGATGTAGTAGTTGATGATGTTGTAGTAGTTGAATGCACGTTAGTGTGGAGCACGACGACTAAAACAAATTTACGGAGGATTACACCTCTACATATTAAAATCCTTCGTCTAATTTACAACCTTCTTTACAGACATATAACGCAACATAAAACGCACATGAAATCATGCATGTTTCCAACCTCTACAGTTACAGGCTCTTACGCAACGATAAGATCGAACAAAGATGGCGTTTATCCACTATTACAGAGTTAGCTTCCATGATACGTTATGAACCAAAATACCTCCACCGTCATCAACCACACTGGATGCTTCCTCGTACGAGAACTAAATATGGACAAGAAAAATTACCTATCAGCTACCGAAACATTTAAACAGACTACATTCCTCAGGTATTAGCAGAAATAGCAGACATCACCTTTTCTCAACTACGCCAATATCTTATCAACACACCTGACATCTAAAACTTGTTGAAATTACGTGCCTAAAAATAAAAATAAGGAAAAAGCCAACACTGCTACGCGTAAATATTGTGTTTAGTGTACTTGTAGTTCATGTACTGACGTTTGATCTATGTTTGTATATGTGTTTATTGCATTGTGTTTTTTTTTCTGCCAGCACCGCAGCCTGCTGTTTCGAATTTATGTTATTGCTAAATTCAAGAATGTTCTATATCTTCGTCAGATCTTGTGTTCTGTTGCCGCCACCGCCTCTGTCTGATATGTAGGGGGTGTGAACGTAGTCAAGCGGACAGTCGCTTTTATTCTCACCCCCTCCATCAACTTTGTATTGGCGGAAATAAACGTTATTATTATTCTTATTATTAAATTATATTGATGATGAATAAATAACCTCGGCGTCATTTAATGACTAGGCCTTTAAACCTACCTCTCGTTGCGCACTTCGCGTGGTGTGACGCCTCGTGCAGTTAGACCCTTCTGTCACGCAATATTACATGGTTTAACGGGACTCCTCGCACAAAATGACGCGTGTACTCAATTTTTTCAAAGAAATTTCAAGCACAGACGTGGCTCTGTGGCAAGTCACATTACTTGCAAGCAGCAGGCCTGCGTTTGATTCCTATCAAACCCCAAATTTTTATTATTCCTTTCTTTGCATCTGTCTCGATTTTCCATTCACAACCAACGGCGCCGACGCCGACATCGGAATTCCTACAAAACGGGCTCTCTAACACTGTCACGTTCGCATGCTGATAGAGGTGCTGTGAACAAATGAAAATCTTGCGAGTTAGCTCCAAATTATGTCACCTAGCCGTAAATGGCGTGACCTGTATTGCGCGGTAAGAAGATAAAATGTCTTTATTTGTGCACGTTTGCATGGGACGTCTGCGTAATTTGAAGATGCCTACTGTAGGGATTGCTTCGTCAAAACTAGTTCAATCTTTCCATTTATAACGAAACTAACTCGTCATTACGGGTGATACAAAAAGAGAACTAAATTGCGCAGCCTAGCACTATGCCGCGCAAGGCTGGGTCACAGCAGAGCTGGTGGTCACCTAGCTGTTCTTGGCTTGGCTGTGCTTTTACCCTCGCACATCTCTCTTTTCCACCACTCGCTATTCTGTACAACATGGCTAGTTTCGATCTGTTTTTTTTTCTATCTTTTCTGCCATCTGTTCCTTTCTATCCTTTCCTTTCTCTGCTCATTTTTTCTCTGCCTTCCTATCATTTTTTTTTCTTTTCGCCCCCTTTCTTTCTATGTTCCTCTTTTCTCTGTATCTCTCCGTAGTTGTTCTCTCCCCTTCAACATGTTCTCTCTTCCTTTTGTATCTGTTTTTCTCTCTCTCTTTCTTTCTCTCTCTTTCTATCTTTTTCTCTATATATTATTTCAGTATATTTTCTGTTTCTCTTTCTATGTATTTCCTTCTCTGTCTGTCTGTAGTCATTCTCCCCTCCCTCTCTATTTTTTCTCTTTCTTCCCTTTATTTCAATATATTTCTCCTTCTCTTTCAGTCCATCTCTTTCTTATTCCCCCCTCTCTCTGTGTACTCGTTCTCCCCTCCTTTTTACCCTCACTTTCCTTTCCCAGTCCCTTGATATATTGTACTATACAAAGCTATGCTATGCTCTGCTAGCGTGCCTGGATAGCCGAGTCGTTAAGACGCTCGCCTTCCGATCGTGGGTACGCGGGTTGAAATCTCGCCTCGCCAAAAAATTATTATCTCCTTCTCTAGCTTTCTCTTTCTCCCTCTCTCCCTTTCTTTCTCTCTCTCTCTGTAGCCGTTCTCTCGCCCATTCGGTTATTGCATCCTGCGGAGAAATCGGCTCATGTTTTATTGGAGTGAAGCCGAAGCTGAAGAAGGCGACGAGGATGAAGAAGAGGACGAAGAGATCGCCTGCCGGTTCATGATGATAATTTGTATTTGCTTTGCACGGACTAACGGTCGGCCTAAATAGTTCCGCTGTTAAAAAAGGTGGAGGATAGGCAAGCCGTTCGCCCTTTGTAAATAGATCAGAAAATGACAGCTCCGATGTACACTGTGCGGACAAAAGTGGTAAACAACCTTGACGTTGCTGTTGTTCCAGTTGTTTCTTAGAGGCATTGCATTTCTCGCCATCTCAGTTGGGATTGGACGTAGTATTTTCCACTCCTGAGCATTTACAGAAGTTATGCCAACAAGTAAAATCAGAAGGTAAGAAGGTGAACGCATGTCAGATTAAGCATCGAAAACTTTTTGTAACCTGTACATACAATGTTTTCTATGCCATTGAGCTCTCATGTGAAACGATGTGTGTAGGTCAGACCAGCAGAAGTATTTGCAAGAGACTAAAGTGACATCACTATAACGCCACAAAGGTAAATTCTGGTCAAGTGGGCATTCCACGCCGAGATTGTGGCTGCATCCCGTCATTTAAAACACTTCCATTTTGTGTAAGGCGCGTAGCGATATCACCACAGAAATTGTTGAGGCCTACCAGATTGCTTGATTACAAGAAACGTGCATTAGCAAACCTTCATTTCAAAAAGAATAGTGATATTTTGCTTTGTCGCGGTGATTTGTAGCTCTACTTTTCGCTATGTTTTGATCTTGTCCAGGACGCGTGCTCGGTTCAACGATATGCCCCGCTGAACGTTCATTTTTTTTGTCTCTGTTATTTCCGCTCGATCGGAATATATCTATGGTAACGCGACAAAATAAACTTTGAGTAGAAAGTATCACTGTGTCTTTTTCTCTCTTCCTTCTGCGGCTCTGTCCAGTCGCGCTTATTCACTCAGTCATCGATGCTAACCAACTAGCCCGCCAAGATGTTTAAGACAAGTTTAAGCTGATTCCGCCTGTACATTATGATTTATATCATGCGTAATGGCTTGATGTCCAAAGATCCGCCTGCGGATAGCTTGCCGGCTGATATTCAACAGAAAGTCTTATACAGCCACAGTAATGACACCTATTTTTCGGGTCCCTAATTTTTCGGCGAACGTGATCTTATAGAGCAACGAGACTACCATTTCATGCAAATTCTTATGCGCCTCCATATTCTACTGATTCAAATATTCTTAAAGATGCGCGCTTTCTCACAGAAGTGATGGCCTTAATAATATTGAGGCTGCATCATTTAACAGGGTCATCGGCAACGATTACGTGTGCTCGTGATTTTTGCACACTCTTGGGAACCTTAAGCTATGACTTTTGTGAAGTGTTCTTTCTTCGCAGCTACGTTGCAGCCCCGATAGTTGCCTTCATAACAAGTTCCTAAATAATGGACATAATACGCACTCCAAATACGAAACTGATATCTCTGGAGGCCACCTTGCCCATGTTGAAGCAGAAACAGTGATTAAGACTGTTGTCCGTCTGCGAGATGATGGAGCTGGCGGCATTCATCATCGGCCTGACTGCGCCCATTGTAGGGCAAAGGCCTCTCCCATGTCCGCCAATCAACTCAGTCGTGTTCTTGCTGCGGCCGCGTAATCCCCGCAAATATCTTAATCTCATCTGCCTAGCTAACTTTCTGTCTCCCCCTCACGCGTTTGCCTTCTCTTAGAATCCAATCAGTTACTCTTAATGAGTAGCGCTTATCTTGCGTACTCGCTGCATGCCCTGCCCATGCCTATTTCTTTTTCTTGATTTCGACTAACTTGTCCTTAAAACCCGTTTGTTCCCTGACCCACGTTGCTTTCTTTGTGTCCCTTAAGGTTACACTTGTCATCCTTCTTACCATCACTCGCTGAGTCACGCTCATTTTAGGTGAACCCTCTTCGTAAGCCTCCACGTTTCTGCTCCGTCGACAACTTCCGGTACGATGCAGCTGGTCTCTTGATGGGTAGTGGTAACCTGCCATTCATTATTCGAGAATGCTTTGAAATTATGTTCCACCCCATTCTTGTTCTTCTACTTACTTCAGTCTCACGGTTCGGCTCCGCGGTCACCACCAGGCTTAAGTAGATATGCGGGCAGCATTAGAGCATAACAAATTTCAGCGAAGCAGTGAAAGAGGAGGCAACACGCAGAATATGTTCGCTAGCGCGTGACTCTCGGTTACGCTAGAGTCACTGGAAAAATTTCAGAGTATCGCATCTGTTTTCCGCGCGCCGCCGCCGACGCGATTGGCTTACTCGCATCACGTGACCTTTCGCCGCCATATCCCTTCCAAGCGCTTTGGGTGCAGGCGCGTTCAATGCAGAGCGTGGCCGGACATTTAGCAATACCACGGTCCCCAGAAGTACTTCGTCGCTTTTTTAAACGCGTCATGCAGACAGGGGCGTAAGCAGACATTTTTTTCGGGGGGGAGGGGGCACCTCCTCGATCTGAAGTGGGGGCCTGGCAGGCAGATATGGTCGAGTGTCATTTCGTGCTATGTATGCCACAGGAAAAAAATTCGGGGGGGAAAGAGCGCCGTTCTACGTGGCTACATAGTTGGCCTGAACGAATTCGCCCCCCTCGAACAACACGCCTTCCTGCAGTGAACTACACTAAGTTTGCTGAAAAAATCTTATGCGACAGGATACTTCACCTTTTCGGTTCGCTATGGTCAGCGATATTGAAAACTACATACCTTTCTATTTGTTCGGCTGTTTATATCTCGATCTGTTGAACAGAATAGGCATGCTATCCGAGTTATAAGCGTGTCACGCACGAGAGCGATATCGAAGATTTAATAAAATAATAACTGTTTACTGGTATACCTTGAAGGCAATTGTGGCATGATCATTTAGCATTACACAAAACAGGTATAAGCTTGGTATAAGGCAACGTTATCAAGTGTATTTTTAATTTTGTTGCAAAAAAAAATGCTGCTGATGCTGCATTGCGCCGAGCGTACCCTTAAAATACTGTATAGTTGGTGAGAAATGGTCACAGCAAAAAAAAAAGCAGATCCCACGCATTGAGGGAGTCGATTTTATGCGAGCCCTAGGTCTATATAGGACATACTGTGTTGCAGTAGCATGCGCTTTAAAAATTCCGGGATGGGCTATTTCTGATCAAAAGAACATAAAGCACCGTGCCGAGGAAGTTTTAATAAGAGCGCATTATGAAAAAAATGTGCAGCAGTGCAGAAACCGAACCCCAGCTGTTTACGCGCTGGCAACGCCAGAAAAAGAAGTTTTTGTCGAAACAGAGCAAAATATTTGCAAATTCATTGCAACGTTGAGAATACTAAGGAGACAAGAAATGGGAAATGAAATAATTAAGTAGTGATGTCAATAATTTTTATGGCCTTCTACGTATCACAAGATAAGATGCACCTTACCTACCGCACGCCGATTCGCCTGTGCGTTCGGCTGCTGGCGTTCCGAATCAAGACGTCGCGCACAACTTCCAATTACCGTACACACACAACTTCTATTACACATATCAACCAGTTGAACAGCAAGCACGGTGCGCAAGCAAGCTATGCGTCAGCGATCAGTCGAAGGACGCAATGTTGAATGTTCTCGATGTTGTTCGTTAACGTTCTCGAGTGCAGTGAACCTGAACACCGACTGCAAAGCTAGCGCAAAGAGTCAAGATTCACCAAATGTCGAAGTAAATAACATCTCGCACGATGTCACTGCGCTAATGCAACTATGTTTACAGCCAAGGACCTAGCGAACACGCCCGGGCGTGACACGAAGAGAGACCGATGAAGCCATGAAGAGAGCTGGCGAGCACATGGCAACATTCGCCGTACGTTTCATTAGTTACACCGCTAACCGCGCAGTCGATCCATACCTGTCGATGGCTCGAAATCACTTCTAATATCCTCTTGAAGAAACACACACACACATAATGCCGTTCTGCCGAGCGTAACACGGCACTGAGGCTAAAAGATCGGTCACTTCTCAACACACGCTAGCAACGCGCCGGACGCTCTGGAAGGGATATGGCCGCCGCCACCCAATGTTGCCCGCGTGCAGCCTACCTTTGCGGTACTCTGATTTTCCAGTGACTCTAGGTTACGCATTCTGAATGTGCTGCTAAACGAAGGAACCTAATGAGGTATATTGATTGATTTGGCATGTTCTTCACACAGCCTAGTGTTAAGTCCACTATTCGCAGCGCTGGAAAAACCTTTTCGCCGCATGCGTCAAATGCAACATTAAACATAGGCGTTCCTGGCATATTGCCACGTGTACCGCGCCACGGTGGTCTAGTGGTTATGGCGCTCGACTGCTGACCCGAAGGTCGCGGGATAGAATAACGGCCGCGGCGGCTGCATTTTCGATGGAGGCGAAATTGTTTGAGGCCCGTGTACTTAGATTTAGGTGCACCTAAAAGAACCCCAGGTCGTCGAAATTTCCGGAGCCCTCCACTACGGCGTCTCTCATAATCGTATCGTGGCTTTGGGAGGTTAAACCGTAGATGTTATTATTATTATTATATTGCCCCGTGTAATCAGTATCAACGTTGCAATCTGGCAGTCTTTCGACGCTACATCATTGGAGCCGTCGCCCTCATTGGCAAGATATTTTCGCGCCCGGGGTATCTACATTGTGCAGATGAGCTGGTGCATAGCTACACAAAAGATTTGTGGCGCTCACTGAAAACGATGGAATATACGGTAAAAGAGAGAAGAGGGAGCCAGGGCTGGCATCCTGTGCTGTCGCGCTGAAATCTTTTGTGAATCTGCCGCGTTGTGTAATTATACTACATGTACTTGTACTGATGTGTATAAAAGCCCATACAGTGCATATTTATATCGTTATGATATTATTATAATCCCTCAGCACCTTTTTAAGAGCCGGTGGAGTTAGGAAGGAGCCGGGGTAATAAATAAAAGTCATAAAAAAAACAAACTATAACAACTAACCTGTATTCAATCAAATCCTGTTCAGTCACTAAGCAATTTGGTGAGTTTTAAAGTAAGCCTCAAAAAGACAGACTGGAGGACAAGCCCAACACGGACTCGTCTCTCCACCAGTGGGACCCAACAAAGGTAGGAACGGAAAGCCTACACAAGAGAGACAAGAGGAAAAGAAAAGGGTGGAAAACTTGGTAGTCAAGACGAGCTCATTGGAGATCCATTGTATAAAAACAATTGTAAGTCAAGATGAACAGAAACCGCAGTATGTAATCTAGAGAATATTTTTCTTGGAGGTGGTTTCGCTAGGTGGTGGGATGGAACTTTTTTTAGATGCGAAGCAGTTTTGCTCGGGGCAGTGTCCGTCCTTCCATCGGCGACCGTCCGCTCGGGAACCATGTGTGCGGCTGCGCGCTGGCACGTTCGGGCCTGTGTAAGGGGCAGGGTGAGAGGCTGTGCCCTCTCGCCCTTACACTCTCAGCTATCACGTGGTGGTGTCGGGGAACGGGATTCTGCAGACGCGTGATGAACCAAGGCGTTGTATCCTAGTCAGAACGCGCTGGCACGCCCTAGCGCGTTCGGGCCTGTGTAAGGGGCTAGGTAAGACGCCGTGGCCTCTACCTCTTAAACTCTCTCAGCAATCACGTGATGGCGTCGGGGAACGAGATTCTGCAGACGCAAGACGAACCCACGTGCTTCCGCGTGGCCTGCTCCAACAAGAGTTCGGGACGAGTAACAGTAACAACAACTACAGTGAATTCATGGCGTGCTCCACTTGCAAGGATGCGTTAACATCGGGCAAGGTGCCCATGATGAACGAAACTTTAAGTCGACCCATGCGCTGCTTCGCATCCCAACTTGGTTCCCTTTAGTGGGAGACGGTGTATTTTTTTTATTTTTTATTTTTAATCGAAATTTTAGTATTTTCTTCTTGTATCTAACTTATCAATTTTGGCCTGCGATACTTAGGTGGTGAAGGCAAGGCATAGATATTTTTTTAATTATATTTCATTTATTTCTCGCCTAACTCCTAATTATTTAATGTAATATGAAGCTGCCGTCATGATACCCGCCTTTTTTATTGTTACTATTGTTGCTATGAACGACATACTCTAGGTTCGCCACAGGTGGGAGCATAGCAACGCTGTGGAGATTTTGTAAGTGATGTTATGAAACTCTACTCAGCGTGTACGTGTCCCATATGTCACTTCCATTCTGCTTCTTTTGTTGTTTTTAACTAGCCCGGTCGCATTTGGCGTACATTTAACAGCTTTCCGCAAGTGTCGACGCCTCGCAAAGCAGATGTATCGCACCGCTAGTTCGATAAAGCTAGCAAGCTTATTCGCCCCGCTTTATCTTCTCGGCGCATATGCATTACATTCCAGCAAAAAGAGTTGAGAGAACTGTCCTGTAAAGACAGAGATTCCACAATGCGTGCCGCAGTTGATGGGGTGACTGGGCTCATTACCACCGTGCGCATCGTTCTGAACACCTGCGCTTTATCAAGGCTATTCGTAAACTGAACGAGAAACACACCCAACTACAGAAAAACGAACCTAGGTCAATTAGTAGACAGCATATGTATTCCTTGCGTGTCTGCACAAAGACTAGACAAAACAACATCATGCTCAAGCGAATCATCGTGTTTTTTTTTCTCAAAAAGAGAGGGACATAGTGCACATTGCCCAGAAACATGAATGCAAGTCTTCTGAGCCCATTTATTTGTTGCCGACTATCGAGCAAGTGCCGTTGACAAAAAGGGGCGCTCTTTCAGCGTAAACCGGAATCTAGCACACGGACGTTACTGCATTTCGCCCTCATCAAAATGCGGCCACCGTGGTTGAAAATCGAACCCGCGACCACAAGCTATTTTCTTGGCTAGTGCATCCTATTTTTTTTTTTATTTTGAACTCAGCTTCTACTAGAGGTGGTAATTTACACTAGTAGGGGTCTTATTAGCTGAAAATGGTTCGTATATGCTAACTGTTGACAAGGGTTGGTTGTGGCTTCCTAGTGTTGGCTGACTGCTGCCTGGTACTGCATTGCCTATCAAATATTGTTCGCAGGTGCATTCGAACATTACATAGCGCTTTCTAATCATGGTTATTTACCGAATAGTTTTCTCTAATGATGGAGCGCTTGCTCACGTTGGCTACAGTCATATAGTGCGACTACGCTGCCACTCACACTTTACAACTTATGTCTAGCTCAATTTACTTCACCGCGCACGAATGCACCTCAGAACGCTGACACGATATCTTTTGTTCTGTACCAGTTGTATAATCAGACCCGCAATAATTTCGCTTTTGCTCCCGCTCATTATCGTATATAACACTATCCTCACGAGCAGTGTTGTTCGTAATTCAGATCGAAAAAAAAATTTTCAGCTTTTTATTGAATCGCCGTAGGCGGCATAGCGTGCGAACCGCTCATGCTGTTGGGCCCGATTATTTTAGCTACTGCAAGTATTTCACAATATTTAACGACGTGACCTGCAGAAACTTTGAATCAGAATTATGTTATTATGATAAAGCTGCCACCACGAAGAAGTTTTAGCTTTCTTCTTAGAGAGTATAAAAATTTCCGGCAGATCCCACGCATTCTGGCAGTCGATTTTACGCGAAGCAATCAGCGAGTATCTAATTTAGAATGTATTTTCCTTTTGCTTTTAACCAAACGTTACGAGGTGTATCGACGTCTATGCCTATTTCAAATAGTTCATTTTCCGCATATCGGCGCCATGCCTGGCCCGTCGACTACGTTGGCGCCTGAAGAGTAGTTTTTGGTCTGATGTAACGTCAACACTGAAGTGAAAGCACAGTGCTAAGTTTTACCGAATCGATTTGCACGCTACTCTGCGATGATGTGTATATCATAAGAGGTCCTACGCCTATTCTTCTGGACTTGAGAGACATTTCATTGTAGCTTGCTGAGCCACAGGAGTACGTGTGCAAGGTATATTAGATTGCTACATAGGCGGATAGCCATCACTGCCACCAAAAATGACGTTGCGCTGACATGACGCCAGTGCGGAGTCTTTTCCCGGGGCAGTTTCACGCACTGGCGTGCGTTTGCGGTAGAACATATTCGACTGGCACGCAGAATATCTGGATTCGATTTCACCTCAAACCGTGATTTTCATTCTTTGCGCCTATCAGAATGTTGAACACTCTAAGAAAAAAGAGAGTCAAAAGAGGGTCATGGAACCATGACTCTCTTCGGGTATCCATCTGACCCCTTTTGGAAGGTACAGGCAGAGAAACGGAGTTCGCATTTCGGAAGGAGTCACTGGATCCTCCTGAAGCGCGTTTCGATTGGCTTCGGTATACGGAAGAGCCGCCGTATACGCCATACATATCGCACGCTCGCCCTTTGGCGCCGTTGTGGCGCCTTGCTCGGCAACGTTGGCGCCGGGGTGGCGCGCCGCTCTCCTCTCTCAGTCGTCTCAGTCTTCTGGTCTATTGGAGTGCGTTGCGTGGTTGCGTAGGTTCGGTGGTGTTGACGCCGGCTCGAGCCGTGCACGAAGTGACGCTTGTAGGGCGGAATATTCATGGAGCTGCGGACACCAACAACGGGCGCCAGTTAACGGTGAGTGTACTGCTTTCGTAGGTACTAATTATACAGCTTTAGCTGGGCAGCAGCTCTGCGGAACCTGCCAGCCAATTCCAACGGTAGCCTGTATCCGCGGGGCTGTTGGGGATGCCCAACTAAAGCTGTCAGTTAACGAGTTGCCACCGTTGCCACCGTTATGCGCGTTGCTGTACAAGCTCCCATAAAGTGAGCGATGGAAACATTAATCGCGGGTCATCTCTTGCTGATCGCACGTCGTGTCTGCACTACTGAAGGTGCAAGATGTCGTTTTGAGATGTACTTTAGTCTACTTCATAATAACATTTCTATCGACCTTGAGTGTGCAGCGTGCTTCCACGCGTGGGAACGTGAAAAAAAACAGCGTGTACAGAATGCTCAGATGCACTATATGTAATGGTTTTTGTTGGCTTAAAGACGGTAGTTTGAGGTGCAGATATAGTACGGTGGCTTCCAGAACGTACGCGGTAGTCATTCAAGTTGGACACGCCTCGCCGGTAAAGTGAAAAAGCTCTAGACTTTCGACGGCACGCGTTGTTGCGGCCGCCGGCGTGCACTCTTTTCCCTCGTTTCTGTTTGTTGTTTTCATGGTTTGCATACACTGCGATGACGTTGGGCGCTATAACAGAATCGAGTGAGTGTACGTGATTGGGGGAGTTATGTGCGCTAATTCTAGCATATGACATATCTGATCTCGACGTAGACGGCGTACGCACGCACTGGGTGTCGTTCCGGCCCTAGTACTCGCATCTGTTTAACTGAGTATTTAAGGATAGGTTACGTTTGTAAAACACGCGGTCAATAACCTCTCACTGCATGCCCCTGGCTGCCGGAGGATGTGCTTTGTTGTTTTGTTGTTAGCCTTTATTATGTCTGTGTGAACCACTTATTGTGTAGGTTTTGCAAACATTTACTGCAATTTCATTTTCTCATCATAATATGACGTTCTGCTTTTCAGATACCGTTTTTCATGGTGCTCACGCTAGACAGGAGCGACAACCTAGCAAGCCACAAGTGTGATGCCTCAAGCCGTCACCACTTTTTGATTTATTCTTAATCACAAGGAATAAATATGGAAACATGATGGCGATTTCTGCTGTTCATTTAGCACCATATGACACTGCGCACATCACAGTCACACATTTTAGTTGGCTATACTCATAGAAACATGTAAATGAGGAATACCGAAACTTCTTCATTGGAAATCACAGACCATCTTTTCGCGCTTTCTATATAACTTTGCTGGAAAATATGTGTTGTTTTGACGAGTTTTATTAAAATAATGCTAAGACTGAACTATTCTTTTTTTACAGTCGCTGGGCAGAACGGCAAGTATTATTGGACTTGCTTAAAATGAATACTCCACAATTTTCAACAGTAGTCGCGCAAAAGTAGAGCAAGGATCAAATGAGTAGCTTAAAATACTTGTGGAGTTGCTTGATGCTTCGGTGTGGGTCCCTTGACGCCCCTAGGAGCGTTACCGGCAAGAGTCGTCTGACTCCCTATAAGTGGTAACGTGATCCTCCCTATGAGAGTCTTTGCGCTCTTCCTAGAGGATCAGGGGACTCTCCTAGAGCGAGCCGACCCTGACCCACCAAGAGAGTCACCGTGACTATTTAAATGAGAGTCGTATACGTGGCAAGTCAGAACTCTCCGAAAAGAGTCACGCATACTCTTTTTTTTCTTAGAGTGTAGCGAAGAGACGAAAGAGGAACAGAACCCGGCCGTCTGGCTATGCGGAATGACTGGAACAGTTGAACGTGCCAGCGCCCGTGGCAGTTGCTCGTGTGCCACGCCCATTCGTTGTATTTTATTCGCAACACATTCCCGCGGCCGGCAAAGTTGTGTACGCTCCAAGAAAGGAAGCTGTTTGGATTCGGTGCTCTTATGCAGTTTGGTCCCTCTAGCCAGCCTCGGCAGAATGAGGGACAATGCTTTATGGGGCACCCAGATGAGTCGTTGTGGTCTCTTGGGTGCCTATTCGCGGGCTGAACACTGAAGCTACAAGCATTCCTTGCGCCAGCGCTTCCACGGATGATCTGTTAGCGCTTGCCGATGTAGTACTTCATGTCTTTTGACGCCTTTTGAATGAGGGATTGCGGCGCCAAAATCTTGTGCCGAGCACGTTTTTGCGATTGCCAATAAAAAGTGTGAAGGCATAGGTGAGCTCGGATCCTTGTAGTCGACAGATAGATAATTCAAGAGACATGTGTTGCAGCTGCTGATAGGACTGTTTCTTGATCAGGCTCTTCTGTTGTGTCTGCTGCTGTTGCTGAAATTGCTGGCGACGCTGCATCATCAGTAGCTGCTGAATGTGCTGGTTCTGAACTTGCTGGTATTATTTTTCGTAGATTCGCATGGTTTTTTTGTTAATTCGTGTACTCCTTGGGAGTCATGTTCATCAGCTGCTGCTGGTGTGGCATATGAAGCTTCTGTAGGTGCTGCGCGGTCATTTGCCGCTTGACCCCTTCGCGTGTCAGGTAGCCCTTGGCGTGTGCTTCGTTCGAAGGTTCTTCCGAGCTGGATGAAAATTCCGTGATCAACGATGATTCTTCTTCCTCACTCGATGAGGATGATGACGATGGCGAAGCATCCTGATTGCTTCATGTAACGACCTCACCAAGGACGCGCATCTCCACCGCTTTCAAAGGCCACGGATATTCGTTCACGTGCACTGTTGTCAGCTGTGGAGGGTCGATGTACGTCTGGGCGTCGCGAACAATGACGGACATTGAGCTGACGTCTTCAGGTGCCTGATTCTGAGCCATGGCGGTGTGCTTGGAGACTTCGCCGCCGGAGTCTCCCAATGACTTGATGACCACGGTGTCTCCCACTTTTCGATAGGCCTCGTTTCCGCCGATTGCCTGCATCGTGTACACGGCACCACGGCATCGGACGCAAAAACTCGGCGGGTATGGGGCACAGAAAGCAGGTATGTGCCAAGCAGCTCGTAGCTTACCATAGGCGTGCATAGTATAGTATATCAAGGGAGGTGAAAATCTGAAGTGAGAGTTAAGAGGAGTGACGCAACGCTGAGGAGGAACGAAAGGCGGAGGGGAGAGGGCAAAGCACGGCATAGCCTTCCATAGTATAGTTTAGTAGGGGTATGGGAAAGGGAAGTGAGAATGAGGAGCAGTGATGCGAGGGTTAAGAGGAGAGCAAAGCGAGGAAGCAATACAGAGAGATAAAGAAAACAGAAAGATGAAAGAAAGAAGATCATCATGATGTAGAAAGATATGGAGAAATAAAAAAAGATGAAAGAACGAAAAAGATTAAAAAGATGGAAAAAGAACCCAATCTGCGTTTGCCAGGTGGTGGCGCTTGCTTGCCAGCTGCGCAGTTCACTCATATTTCGCATGCGTAAATTTTCCCTATATGTATTACTGTATTTTCAGCTCTGTTTCGATCTTGTCCAGGTCGAGTGCTCGGTTAAGCGATATGCCGCACTGAGTGTTCATTTTCTGTCTTTGTTATTTCCACACACTCGTTATGTACCTATTAGATCGTGCGAAAATAAAATTTCAAATAAAAGCAGCACTGCGTCTGCTTTCTTCCAACGTCGTCGTCAAATCGAGCATACTAACTCGGTCATAGATGGCTAACTAACTAGCCCGGGAACTTGCTTTAGCCAAGTCTATGCGGACTGCACCAACACAATATGATTAATCTCATGCAGAGTGGTTTCATAGTGAAACTTCTGCCCGCGTACAGGTTGCTGGCGAATATTCAATGGAAAGACTTAAAAAGCGAGATTCGCTTATTTTTCGAGCCCCTTATTCTTCCGCGAATGTGATCTTATAAAGCAACCAGCCTGCTTTCTCATGCAGCTTCTGATGCGCTTCCATATTCTATCAGTTCAAACATTTCTAAACGTGCCCGCTTTCTCACGGAAGTGGTCACAGTATTTCCATTTTGAGTCTGCTTCATCTAACAGCCACCACCGATTGATTGATGATTTTTCCACACTCTGCAGACATTAAGCAATGACATTCCTGAGGTATTCTGCCTAAGCAGCTATGTTGCAGTCCCAGTGAGTGCCTTCATAATGCTTTCATAAGTAATTCAACCAGTTTGCGCTGTCAATCGTAAACTGATATTTCTGGAGGCCGCCTTGCCTAAGTTGAAGCAGAATACCGTGACGGCGACTATTCTCCGTCAACGAGATGATGGACCTGGTGGCATTATACAATAGCATAACAAATTTCAGCGACGCAGTGAAACAAGAGTCAGCTGGGAGCATTCGTTCGCTAACGGGAGTCTATGTTACGCATTCTACATGTGTTGCTACACGAAGCAAATTTATGCGACAAACGGATATTTATTTGATATTTTTGTACACAGCCTAATCTTGCGCCCTCTATCGCTGCACCGGAAAAGCCTTTTGGCACATACGTCACATGCATCGCTAAGCATAGCCACTCCTGGCACATGGTCACGCGTAGTCAGTATGGACGTCGCACTCCAACAACCTTTCTACCTTACATCATTCATCCTTTCAGGCATCTTGTATACATTTGTGTACACAACCTGTTATTGCTTGTTTGCTTGACTAGAGGCTCATGAAGAGCAAGATTTATTTAGAGAATACAGCAGCACTCTTTAGAGGTCCCACCAGAAGTGGATACAAATACATTCAACTAATGCATTATACATATTACAATGCTAGACCAATAGAAAGATACACCAAGAGCTGCAACAGAAAAAATAAGGTAAAACGACTGATAGCAAGGCAAGCTAACGCAAGGTGCTTACATACGCCCACGAACTCTACAATGAGTACCAAGAGAGCAGAATACTACAACTATCCAAGCATCTGCGTATCAAATTATACTAATATAAAAGGAGCCAAATACTATACAAAAAAGCAATGTACCCATATCCAACGATAAATACCGTTAGGGTTTGGACGCACTGAACCTCCGGCGTAATAATGGTGTCTTCAATAGACTTCCACCTTACAGCGTAGCATTGCATATTTTCATTTCGATGAAGGCTCCACCATGTTCCACGACTCGTTCGACGTGCCGCTTTCCTCGAGCGACGTCAAAAAGTATAATTTTTCTTTGTTCGAAATGAATAAATTCTAAAAACAAATTTGTTCATACTCGTGCAAAGACTAAAGATGGGCAACTTCAGCACAAATAGACGTTTAATTACAATTTAATCAAGATCAACTAGTATTAAAAAATCCGCAGATCCCACGCTGTGAAGGAATCGGTATCATGCGAAGCAGTCAGCGAGTAGTTCTATGGTGCATTTCTTGGCTTTGGGCCAAGCGTTACGAGGTGGATCAACACATTTTTGTAATTTTAGTTGTTGTGCGCATATCGTAGCCTTAACAGGCACGCACACCTGTTCACGTTAGAGCACGTACGTCTGTATTATCGAAACGAAGTGCATTTTACGGTGCGATGATGTGGATATCACACGTAACTTTCTTTAGCGTTTTCATCCGAGGTCAAGTGAAGGTTGGGTTTTGCTTGGTAAATCATAGGAATAAAAATGTAATGCCTATTAGACTGCTATAACAATGGAGCCAACACTGGAACCACAAACGCTAATTTGACATGACGCCGGTATCATACGGGCACATATGTAGCGTTTATTTACTGTGTATAAAATTAGATAGCCGGCACCACAACAACAACTGACGTTGCACCGACATTACGCCGGCATAGGGTGTTTTTTCAAAGCACTTTCTAGACCTGGCATAGCTCTGTGGTAGGATACTTGACTGCCCCGCAGAATATTTGGTTCAATTCCTGCTGGGATCCTAATTTCTTTCTTTCCATTCGTCATGTCAACGCTGCCGATGTCGGTTTTTCTTAACGCTCTCGAATTTAATTACCAAGGTCTGTTCTCGCCGTTCCTGGATAGATATAAACTGTCCATCACCACTTGCCCATACCCATACACCCCGGCCCGTGGTAAACGGGCATGTGTCACACGTGTCTGAAGGAAAGGGTTTCACGACCTACTCGACAGGATTTTCATGTTATTCATGTCATTACCAGACAGTCATATTCGTCAAATCCTCTTACCCTCCCATGCCAATTTTGGACTACAGTAAGTTAAGGAGGCGATCATGAGAGCGCCAAGACGTAAGAAGATAGATAGATAGATAGATAGATAGATAGATAGATAGATAGATAGATAGATAGATAGATAGATAGATAGATAGATAGATAGATAGATAGATAGATAGATAGATAGATAGATAGATAGATAGATAGATAGATAGATAGATAGATCTCAAAGTGCCAAAGGCTCGCTAAGAATTGCTTCGCATTTAAAACACAAAGTAACGTAATGTGGCATAATGTTTGTTACAATAAATAATATTGCGCAAATCCGACGCATTTACAGACAGTCCTCAATAGTTCGCGCCTTGAAGAAATAAATCCGTCGCGCTCATTGTAGCGGTATATGCGAGCTCGGGTGTCATCATGATTAAGCAGAGGCTGGCGTTCGGCGAGTAGGTGCAAGATTTGCACGCAATATTTGCAGTGCAAACTGAGAATTATGAAAAAAAGAGAATACAGGATAGAGCTCTCTATCCTCTCCTCACTCATTTTGTCTCGTCAGTTTCCGCAGAAAACCTCTCATGCAGCTACCGTAGTTCTTATTATATGTTGCTATTCGTGACAGACTCTGCGTTCCCTAAAAGTTAAAGTAAACACTGCACAACAGATTCCCTCGGTGCAGTTGCGAATCTCTTCGCACTGTGCACGTGTCCTGTATTTCACCTTCATTTTGCTTTGCTTTTAGTTTTTAACGAGACCGATCGCATTGAGCGTGTATTTCACAGCGTTTCGCAAGCGTGGACACCTCGCAAAGCATATGTGTCACAGAGCTCGTCGGATAGCGCTATCAAAAAAATATTCGCCTTACTGTATCTTTGCTGAGCATATAGGTTATATTTCCGCAATAAGAGTTAGGAAACATTTGCTTTAGACAGAGCAATTCTGCAATACGGGCCGCATTTCATGAAGTCAGTTTACTCATTGCCACGCTGTATATTCTATTGAACACCTGCGCTTTGCCAAAAGTATCCATAAACTCATCTAGAAATGCACCCAAATGCAGAAAATGAACCTAGCCCAATTAGTAGATCGCATATGTATTTATTGCGTGTCTGCACAGAGAATATAATAGATGACACCTTGTTCAAACGGCATCCTGCATTTCTGTCAGAAAGACAGGCACATAGTGCACATTGCCTAGAAACATTAATGCACGTTTTCTGAACATATTCATTCGCGGTTGACTCTCGAGGAAAAGCTGTTGACAGAAAGGGTCGCTTTTTCATCGTCGCGTCATGAGGCTCTTCCCGGTGCTTGTCGTTTTCTGCCTTTTTGAAGCTATCATTCATGCTTCCAATGTGCAGCAACAAGCCAGTGGGACAACCGTAAGTTCTGCATTGCCTTTCTATTGACGCTTTTCATACTAACCCAACAAACGGCAGAAACTTCCGCATGTTTGCCTATCGTTGCGAAACTGTCAGATAGCTGTGACTCTGCCGCGCTAATCCCTGCCTTCTGTAGGCCCGAGTCGAATAATGTTGGCGAACTGCAACTAATATTCACTACCACTGGTCGGTTAAGTAGAGTTCCAGTACCGACCGAAGTTAGCTTACACTCATAACAGTGTTAAAGGTCAACTCCGGCGATTTTTCGAGGTCGATGGATCTCAATGAAATTTGCTGGGTACGTTCCTTTGCACGTTTCCGTCATTTATGTCAAATTACAGGCTTGAGACATGCGCAGATTGTTTGCAAATGAATTTTAAAGATTGTCTGCAAACGCCCTCCTGGCTTCCCACAATTATTGGCAACATTGCGTCTGTGACGTCAGTATTGGGAAGGCGACGGAAGTGACGCAGCCGAGGGCACCGCTAACTTCGGCGCTTTGGCCGCTACAGCGAGCGTCCGCTGTGCACAAGGCAACAGACAGCGTTGGTTTGGCCGGCGCTTCGCTGGTCGTCCCGGCTGTCACAGTCTTCGTACTCCGCGCCTTCGTGACCGGCATGCCTTGCACGACTTCCGGCTCGTTCGTAACAACGTCTACGTCATACGTAGACAGTACACTCGGTTGGGTTTCGGTTTCGTTGTTGCGCTTTTTTACTTATTTAAAATTATTCTCCAATTTGCCTAGTATTTCTGCTATCGGGCCCGTAAGAGGAGCGTCTCAGAAACATAAAAGCACCATTACTTTGACATGGCCAAAAAATCGCCGGAGTTGGCCTTTAATGGCCGGTGTAAAAACCACGACGTGATGCATGCTGTTATTGGGTACACCAAAGTGATTTTCACCGCCTTGGGTTCTTCAACTTACACCGAAACCTAGCACGCGGACGTTACTGCATTTTCCCCCGACAAAATGAGGCCGCCGTGGTTGTGAATGGAACGCGCGACCACGAGCAATTGTGATGGCTAGTGCAATGTATTTTTTTCCCTTTTGCGCTCAGGTTGCTCTGGCAGTGGTAATTTACGCTAGTGGTGGCGCTTATTAGCTAACACTAGTTAACATATTCAAACTGCTTACAAGGGTTGATTATTGCTTGCTGGTGTTGGCTGACTGCTGCCCAGTACTGGATTACATATCAGATATTGCTCGCAGGTGCATGCTAACGTTACCTAGCACTTTCTAGTTATGGTGATTTATTGGGCAGTGTTCTCAATGATGGCGGCACTGGCTCACGTCAGCTACAGCCATATAGGGCCACTACGCTGCCACTTACACTCTGCAAGTTACACCTAGCTCAATTTACTCCACCCTCATGAGTGCACCAGCGAACGCTGACACAATTATTTTTTGTTCTGTACCAGTTAGTTAGCTAGGCCCTAATTAATTTCGCGTTTGCGCCCGTACAATCTCCTCTATAAGCACTTATCCAACACGCAATATTGTTCGTAATTCAAATCACAACAAAATGTTCCAGCTTTTTGATTGAATAGCCGTAGGCAGCATAGCGTGCGAACCACTAATGTTATTCGGCGTGTATCCCGCTTACTCCAGCTACTGCAAGCATTGCACAATATTTACCGACGTGACCTGCGGGAACTGTATTAATAATGTGTACGGTTTCACGCCCCGAAACCAAGATATCAGAGACGCCGTAGTGGTGGGCTCCGGCAATTTCGACCACCTGGTGTTCTTTAACGTGCACTGACATCGCACAGTACACGGGCCTCTAGCATTTCGCCTCCATCGAAATGCGACCGCCACAGCCAGGATCGAACCCGCGACCTTCGGGTCAGCAGCCAAGCACCGTAAGCACTGCTCCACCGCGGCGGACTCGCCTGCAGAAACTGTGAATCACAATAATGTTCTTATTATAATGTTGCCGCCACGATGAATTTTCCGCTTCATTTGTAGAGAGTATGAAAAATTTACGGCAGATCCAACGCATTCTGAGAGTCGATTTTACGCGAAGCACTCAGCGAGCATCACATTCTGCGTCTTTTAACGCAATAGAGTTAAAGAGCTCGTTCCGCAGACATTCGGGTGTCGGCGTCAGTGTTGGCGTCGATGGTTGCGAGCGAAAAATCATCATCTTGTCCGTGCCCGAAAAATCGAGAAAGATGCAAATAAAATTAATAATAAAAAATCTTTAGGTTCGAGTGAGAATCGAACCCAGGCCGTCTGCGTTGCAGGCAGGTGTTCTACCACAGAGCCACTCCATTGCTTGGGACTTCACTGAAATTAACTTTAATGCTTCACAAACATGCGGGTCCTGTGTACAGGTGTCACAGTAGGAGGTGTAATATCGCAGTAAAGCGGGTTACAAGCGTATATTGTCATCGGGCGTCACACCATGTGAACGGCATAACGAGTTGGTGGTTTAAAGCCGGCCACCCATCATAAAAGGCACACACATTACTGCGCTTATTCCCTTACGAACACGTAGTGGGTGCATCGCAACTTCGAAAAAGTATCACGCGCGTAATTGCTGCTGGTTTAAAGCATGCCACCCATTACAAGGGGCATACACATTAGTGCGCGCATTCTCTTACACTTACGTAGTGGGTACACTGTTGCCATAAAAGTGCCCGTTGAAGAGGGCGGAAACCTTAACCTTTACTATAGGTATGCCGAGTATGTGTGTGTGTGTGTGTGTGTGTGTGTGTGTGTGTGTGTGTGTGTGTGTGTGTGTGTGTGTGTGTGTGTGTGTGTGTGTGTGTGTGTGTGTGTGTGTGTGTGTGTGTGTGTGGAGAGAGAGAGAGACCGGGCGACTGAACATAATGAGAAGTGAAATAGAGCACCATGAGAATGGGGCCGGATATCGCTATCGCGTTCAACTCTTAAAGGCGAAGTTTAAGGGTCCCTCAGTTTTTCTTCTTTTTGCTTTGAGTGAAGCGCTACGAATGGATCGACGTGTGTCTTTATTTTAAAGAGTTAATTGTGCGCACATCGTTGGCATACCTGGCACGCCCACTACGCTGGCGCCTAAAGGGTAGTCTTGTGACCCGGGTTTAGCTCCATCCCACCGCTGCAACAAGTTGTTGCGACGTTAGGGTTGCGTCGTACACGGACTCCATTTGGCAGCGTGACAGAGCCTCCGGGTTGAGGCACTGATGCTCGCAAGTTGTGAAACGAACACAAACAAGTTTACTGGCACTTTTCGTACAGCTATTTACATGATGAAGAGGTAAGAGTTCAGCGACGAGCGAACTGGATGAGCCTTTAACCCAGGGCTCAGAGTGTTGTCTCACTCAGCACCGTTGTTATAACCCCTCAGGCTGGCTACATCTTCTTGATTGTAGCCAATCACACACACGACACCACCCACCAATATGTGCGTTGGCGGGCTAGTTGGTTGTTCATGCTAAATTTATACAGCGCAACTGGACGCGGACGGAGAGGAACACGTGTTCCTCTCCGTCCGCGTCCAGTTGCCACTGTCACCGATGGGTCGTCGCACTCACTGATGCATCAATGTTCCTGCGGTCAATGAAACTCTTGGGGGATCAGGGCGGGAGGAGGGAAGATCGGGCGAGTTCTTCAGCCTCTTCCCAGAAGGGCAGGAAAGGGTTTACGGTGACTTAATATGTCTTGTCAAAACATTCAGGACAGGTCCGCATCGTGGTATACCAAACCATGTCAAAGTCCCCGATTATGAAGACGGCGCCATCTTCGACGTGTCTCTGCTGCTCATCGGAGCTCTCATGGTTGCCTTCCCTTTGTGGGGCGCTTCCCGTGGCGGGGAGCCCGTTTCTGGACAGGATCCTGGTGTCCCCAATAGTGTGAGAACGCATCGTCCGTTCATTCTCACAGACAACCCGTCGCCAGCTGCGGTCAGTCATAACAGTATCTTGTAGTCCAACGTGACTTCACACTCAGGTTAGATCGCAGCCGTAACTTTTATCAAAATGAATTTCACGCTTCTCTGCTATGTTATGTATATCATAAGAAGTGGTCATCCGCCTATTCTTCCGGGGTTGAGTAGCCCGGAAGAATAGGTCAATGTAGCCTTCAATGTAGCCTTCAATGTAGCCTGCTGAGCCATATGAGTACATACGTAACGGTTATTGGATTTCTACATAGGCGGATAGCCAGCACTGCCACCACAAATGACGTTGCACTGATATGACCCCAGTGCAGAGTCTTGTTCCGAGGCAATTTCACGCATCGTCGTGCCTTTGCTATGTAACATACTCGACTGGCATGCAACATACCTGGATACGAATTCACCTCCAACCGTGATCACCATTCTTTGCACCAATCAGGACCTTTCGCTCACCGACAATGCTGGCGACGCCGGAACTGGATTTTCTGCGATATGGGTTCCTCAAGTTTATTGCGTCAGCATTTGCTAAATTTGATTGCGAATCTCTTGTGGCGCGAACGCGCATTCCACGGGCCGTGGTATGCGGGCATGAGCCACATGCGACTGAGGGAAAGAGTTTCGTGAGTACGCAACAGACATGTCACGCCATTCATGTCACAGCCTGTCAATTGCGTTTCCCATACACTCATGTTCCTCTATGACACCTATCGTACAAGTTCAAGGAAAACTGGAATCTTCAAGCGATGAAAAATCCTTAGAATGCTTTGGTTCCTGTGTTCCAAAAACCACCTGCTCCAAAGATTTTTCAGGTGCCAGCTATGGTTGCTACAAAATTAGATAGATAGATAGATAGATAGATAGATAGATAGATAGATAGATAGATAGATAGATAGATAGATAGATAGATAGATAGATAGATAGATAGATAGATAGATAGATAGATAGATAGATAGATAGATAGATAGATAGATAGATAAAAGTGGTCAAAGTTTCTTTGGCTTGTTTAGAAATTCTTCTCATTTGAAATTGCTATTTTATGGTTCATGCTTTTATGGTGTGTAACCCTACCGAGCAAGAGTAGTAGTGGCATCGTAACTGTCCACGTTTTCAACTGTTACGCTCGTGGAATATTGTTATTGTTAATGTCATACAGAGTAGACAATTGGGGGTATCCTAGAGGAGAATGACACGCACAATTACCATCAGGGCTTGGAACTACATCAATGCTTTCTGCGGAAAATAGAGTCGAGGAAAAAAAAAGAGCCTTTAAAAACGCATACTGATTTCGTTCTTCTGAAAATAGAGTCTAGAAAAACAAAAGAGCTTTTAGAAACGCATACTGATTTCCGAAACTCAGCGTGTATTTAAACAAGCACGCGTACATCACCTTGGCCTCTCAGCTCGCCTAGCTGGCTGCTGAGATTTCGGTCATGTCTTAACTGAGCACTTCCCACAAAGGTGTAGTACCCAGCGATGACTGCGCATCGTCATCTTTCCGTACGAGCCGGAAGGCAACCAAAGGAAATTGTGGTGTAGCATGTCAGGCAGCATGACGGCGAAAGCGAAAGAAATACACACAGTGGCACCGCCTATCGAATGCGGCGTCGATCTAGTAAAATGGAATATAGTCGATGTATAAAATAAACGGCGACGTTAAAATATGTCCCCACTGTGGGAGGCCCGCTGGAGTGTCAAACTATATAAACGTGAAGTTTTCGCACCTGCAGAGTGAAGCCTGATGCATATGTTCATGAAACTGCCGCTGAAGGTATGACTGTAGTATTAGAGCAGCCAAAGGCGAATACCTTCACAGTCTTCTAGCACAATATACTGTCAGAGACGCATTGTGGAAATAACAACAGATAATGACAATTTCATTGGAGCATTGGCTTTTATTATGTCACAGGCGACGGTGTATCACACCCAGGTATTTTCTGCATTATATATGTTCATGGAACGACACCGCAAATACCTCCGATTACTCTCGTGGATCCCCTTGGCGTAGCGCACTAAGATCCCGTAGACCGTCATTGCACCTATTTCTGCGACTCCCATACCAGATCACCGGTGTTCCTGGACACGTTTGTTAGGTAATATTGAAATACTGTATTATCATTACACCGAGGCACACTGCACCGCGCAGGGGATCTATACCGTACACGCGAAGTATCGATGCTCACTTTAGGTGTGTCAGATATATTAAGGCGAAGACTTCGCATAGCTCAAGAGTAAAAATAATGCGGAAGCTACGCATTGGTAGAACAGACTGAAAAAATGGCGGTGCTGGTGGAGTCGCAATGATCCTTGCCCTCCTTTTGACCTTTGCTTCCTTTTCCCAACACTTGCTACACTGAGGTGCGGTCAGCGTCGAGCGTCGATAACCGTCCTTGCTGCTCAAACCAGAATACATCAAAATAAAACAAGAAGCGCGCGTGCCAATACAAAACTCCTTAGCCTCTCACCTGTCCCTTTCCTGCCTCTTCGACGTCACTTTCCTTTCCCACCCCTTATTATACTATAATATACATGTTTATGCTTGTTGTGTCTTTTTTTATCTCTTTTTTTTGTCTGCTTCTTTATATCGCATAATCTGTATGTCTGTTTCTTTCTCTGTATTTCTATCTTTTTCTGTCGCCTTCCATCTTTTTCTTTTTCTGACTCTTCTTTCTCTATATTTCTCTCCTTCTCTTTCTTTCTCTCTCGCTCTGTACTCGTTCTCTCGCCTATTAGAGTTATTGCATGTCGTGACGGAACAATTGGCACACGTGCTCCGGCAGCGTGGCAGAGGATGAAGAAGAGTACGAAAAGAGCGCTTGCCGTTTCATGATCATGATACTTTTCTGGTGTCGCCACATGGCATAACAGAAAGCCTAACAGCTCCGCTTTACAAGATCCGGATTGGCACATGTGCTCCGGCAGCGAGGCAGAAGAAGAAGAAGAGTACGAAAAGAGCGCATGCCGTTTCATGATCATGATACTTTTCTGGTGTCGCCACATGGCATAACAAAAAGCCTAACAGCTCCGCTTTACAAGACCTGGATTAGCACATGTGCTCCGGCAGCGAGGCAGAGGATGAAGAAGAGTACGAAAAGAGCGCATGCCGTTTCATGATCATGATACTTTTCTGGTGTCGCCACATGGCATAACAGAAAGCCTAACAACGCCGCTTTACAAGATCCGGATTGGCACATGTGCTCCGGCAGCGAGGCAGAAGATGAAGAAGAGTACGAAAAGAGCGCATGCCGTTTCATGATCATGATACTTTTCTGGTGTCGCCACATGGCATAACAGAAAGCCTAACAGCTCCGTTTTACAAGATCCGGATTGGCACATGTGCTCCGGCAGCGAGGCAGAGGATGAAGAAGAGTACGAAAAGAGCGCATGCCATTTCATGATCATGATACTTTTCTGGTGTCGCCACATGGCATAACAGAAAGCCTAACAGCTCCGTTTTACAAGATCCGGATTGGCACATGTGCTCCGGCAGCGAGGCAGAAGATGAACAAGAGTACGAAAAGAGCGCATGCCGTTTCATGATCATGATAGTTTTCTGGTGTCGCCACATGGCATAACAGAAAGCCTAACAACGCCGCTTTACAAGATCCGTATTGGCACATGTGCTCCGGCAGCGAGGCAGAGGATGAAGAGTACGAAAAGAGCGCATGCCATTTCATAATCATGATGCCTTTCTGGTGTCGCCACATGGCATAACAGAAAGCCTAAGAGCTCCGTTTTACAAGATCCGGATTGGCACATGTGCTCCGGCAGCGAGGCAGAGGATGAAGAAGAGTACGAAAAGAGCGCATGCCATTTCATGATCATGATACTTTTCTGGTGTCGCCACATGGCATAACAGAAAGCCTAACAGCTCCGTTTTACAAGATCCGGATTGGCACATGTGCTCCGGCAGCGAGGCAGAGGATGAAGAAGAGTACGAAAAGAGCGCATGCCGTTTCATGATCATGATACTTTTCTGGTGTCGCCACATGGCATAACAGAAAATCTAACAACGCCGCTTTACAAGATCCGGATTGGCACATGTGCTCCGGCAGCGAGGCAGAAGATGAAGAAGAGTACGAAAAGAGCGCATGCCGTTTCATGATCATGATACTTGAAGCAAGCCGAGAGGCCTATACCTAGAAGAAGAAGAAGAAGTCGAAACAAGACAAGGGGCAGGGGGAGAAGACAATAAAGAAGAAGTTCGATAGAACAAGATGGAGTCTCTTGTGTTCATTTAATAAGTGAAGTTTTATTACATATTTTGGCGCAGTCGGCTTTGACGATCCATGATGTGGGTTACCTTCTTCGTTCAGCCAGCCACAGACAGCCTGGTCTTCCCCAAGTACGCGCTCCCTGGAGATCCGCCAGTCGATCTTCCCGTCGATGTGACGACAGGTGAGCTCGTCTCAATAGTTCTCGAGAAGGCGTCCATGTCGCTCGACGAACTCTTGGAAAAAGAGTCTGTGAAGAAAACCTTCAAGTCTCCCTTTTCAACCGCCTTGTGACATCGAAACTAGACAAGCCAGCTGCATCGGAGCCAACTTCCCATGCAGACCTCTCCGTTGTTCTGCGGGCGATTCAAGCTCAGCAGAAACAAGTTGTCCAACAAAATGAAATTATTCAAACTCTTTTATCGGCGTTGAGCTTGAGAGACAGCCGTCCTACTGAGCTTGTGAAACCTGGACCGTTTGATAGTACGTCGGGCAATCCAGAGGCGTGGATTAGTTTCTTTGAATACGCCTGTAAACAGAACGGCTGGGACACCGACGAACAACGAGTGAAACATATGCTCCCGTTTTTAAGTGGCCTCGCACGAAAATGGTACGAGTTGCGTATCATAGGACATGAATGTGATGCATGGAGCACATGGAAGGAGAGCTTCATCTCATCATTCCGTGGGAGCCCGCTTGAGCGATGGGATCAAGCCATTTTCTACCGCTACCAGTCTGGACCAGTGATCGAGTATTTCTTTGAAAAGCGTCGATTGCTTCTACTTGCAGAGCCGGACCTTCCACTGACTTCCGTTATAACGCTTGTCATACACGGCTTACCTCGGGAATTGCAACGACAGGTTCAAGCTAGAGCGCCGAAAACTGGAGCGCAGTCACTCCAATTGGAGCGCAGTCACTCCAAGATATGGCCTGTCATTGGACGGATAGGACAGAAAAGTCGCATCGAGATGTTCAAGGGACAGGACGGTCAGAAAACAAGGAGTTTCCTGCGCAGCCACCAAAGTCTTCGCAAGCGGCAAGTCACCGCGAGTCGTTGCACACTACCGAGATGGAGTCTACGACGGAAGGACGTATTTCGCAATTAGAAAAAAAACTAATAAATGAGGGTTCTCAGTCTGACCCTAAGACACATAACGAGACTATTTGTTTGACTTCTCCAAGCTTGTTGCATATAGACCTGGAGGTCAATGGACAACGCATACGCGCATTGATAGACAGTGGGGCGTCTGTATCTATCCTCAAGAAAAGCAATGCTAATAATGAAGATGTATTCCGAGGGAGATCTGTTCTTGTGCGTGGATACGATGGAAGCGAGGAGTATTGTCAGTGGGTACGTCTGAAAGTGACGTACCAGTCTGAAACTGCAGAAGTTGTTGCACTAGTTTTAGACGCAGTGGCGTACGACTTTCTCCTCTCTCGTCCAGATATGAAGCGGTTGAGATTGAATATTTATTGGAACGATGAAGAGTCTGTTGATAAAGAAGCTGACAAAGCGGAGCCGGCACACAAAGAGGACCACCTACGGATACCGAACAAAAGCAGTGTAATTCCACAACTCTACCCCGAACTGGTTTGCTTGGGAGGGTATCCACCGGCGACTACAAATTTCGAGGTTCCCTTTCAGCTTTACGACAAAACAGTTGTGAAGAAAAAGCCATATAACTTGACACGAGAGAAGAAAGCATGGCTAAAGGAAGAACTTCAAAAAATGTTAGATGCCAATGTAATTCGCCCGTCAGTGTCTCCATTGGCCTCGCCTATTACCATTGCTCCAAAGGAAGACGGCAGCTGGCGCCTGTGCACGGACTACAGAGCAGTAAATAGCCAGACACTGCTGATTCCTTTCCCAATGCCGAGGATCGACACCATCATCGATGAAACGGGAGGCTGTACCTGCTTTTCTCGCATAGACCTGTGCAAGGGCTTCTGGCAGGTGCCTCTACAAGAAGACACCAAGCAATACACCGCATTTACAACATCATTTGGCATATATGAAATAACCGCCTTCCTTTTGGATGGAAAAATTCACCGAGTTGGTTTCAGAAAATGATGACCGCAGTATTGGACCCCTACATTGGACGCTTTTGCAACGTCTATGTAGACGACATCATCATTTACTCTAAAAGTGAAAAGCTCCATGAAGAACACCTGGCTCATATACTGACGGCATTATCTGATGCTAGGTTAAATGTTAATTTCAAAAAGAGTGAGTTCTTCAAAACCAAGGTCACCTTTCTGGGCAGAGTTTTAGATGGAACAACGAAGAACACAAAGGAAGAATCCGTGACTCGCATTACGAAACTAGCAAAGCCGTACGACGTACACTCCCTTACACTCCGTGTATTTCTAGGATTGGCGGGTCATTTTCGAGCCTTCATTCAAGATTATGCCCTGAAAAGTCGCTGCCTAACAAGACTGACGCAGAAGGATGTTCCCTTTTGTTGGACAGAAGAATGTGACGACGCCTACAGAGAATTGGTTCGAATAATTTCTTCTGATCCAGTGCTGTGCTTACCAGACTTTTCGCTGCCCTTCGAATTGAACACCGATGCGTCTCACTATGGAACAGGGGCCGTCTTGTATCAGCGAGATTCCTCACGACCACAAAACCAACAGCTTCGTGTAGTTGGATACTACAGCTACACATTCAACAAGACCGAATTAAACTACACGACAACAGAAAAAGAACCTCTTCCCGTTTTAAAAGCCGTCCGCTACTTCCGGTCATATTTGGAAGGCGTGAAGTTCAAGCTTTATACAGACCACGAAGCCCTAACGTATATATTAAGGATGGCGGAATTGAAAGGAAAGGTTGCCCGTTGGGTGGGTGAACTTCAGCAATTTGACTTTGAGGTAACTCATTGCCCCGGAGCCTCCATGAAGGACGCCGATGCAATGTCGCGATTAGCGATTGTGCCCCCAGACGAAGAAGTTAATGCAGTGAAGATATGGGAAGAAACTGAGGTTTTGCAGCAAACTGAACATGGAAGAGTTGCCGTGCCAACCTCTTTAGTTCCAAAAATCCTAGAGTTGTATCATGACAGCCCCGAATCAGGCGGACACGATGGCTTTTGGAGAACCTACATGAAATTGACAAAGAGGTTCACATGGCCTCGCATGAAGCAAGACACAAACACCTATGTATCATCCTGTCACAAATGCCAGATTAACAAAGTGAAATTCAAGCAACCAACGCAGAAAATGGCTATACCAACACATTCTAACACGCCATTTGAAGTATTTCATCTGGACTTTGCGGAACTACGGAAAAAGTCTGAAGGAGTTCAGAGGACACAAGCTTTCCTCTTGTGCATTGATGAGTGCACCAGGATGATGGCAGCAAGACCGGGCAAAGAAGACGCTAACAGCGTGATTTCTTTTCTGAGCAGGAAGATGTTCGACAACGTAAAGGTAATCGTCTCAGACAATGGACCTGCCTTCCGAAGTCGTCGGCTACAGGAATGGGCTGAAAAGCGCAACATCAAGTTGCGGTTCACTGCGCCCTATCATCCTGCCGCAAATGGGTTAGCTGAGCGGGCGATCAGAGACGTTAAGCAGTACATTAGTATGTATCCATCATTTAAAGGTGGTTGGAAATGTTGTCTGGAAGCGGCAGTAGCTCACCACAACCGTTCATACACAACCGGACTGGGATGTACGCCTCTATTTGCTGCAACTGGGAGACCAACATATCTGCCTGCGGACGTAAGCCTTGGCATTGACAAGAACATAAACCTCCAAGAAGCGGCAAGATCAAAAGAAAGTGTATTAAGGTACCGTGAAAGAATGAAGAGAAATTTCGACAAGCGACAAAATACAGCATTACCAGAACTCGAGGTCGGTGACTTAGTGCTGGTGAAAAGAGCACCGAGTCTCAAGGCGGCCTACAAGGGCTCATTTCGCGTTATAAAGACGGCGAGTCAACAAGGACACTTGAAGACCATAAGGTACACGGGTCCTAATGACACCGTGGAATCCGCTGCCATTGGAAATATATTCAAGTATCATCCCAGGAGGGATGTAAACCATGCTGGGGGGAATGAAGCAAGCCGAGAGGCCTATACCTAGAAGAAGAAGTCGAAACAAGACAAGGGGCAGGGGGGAGAAGACAATAAAGAAGAAGTTCGATAGAACAAGAAGGAGTAACTTGTGTTCATTTAATAAGTGAAGTTTTATTACAATACTTTTCTGGTGTCGCCACATGGCATAACAGAAAGCCTAACAGCTCCGCTTTACAAGATCCGAATTGGCACATGTGCTCCGGCAGCGAGGCAGATGATGAAGAAGAGTACGAAAAGAGCGCATGCCGTTTCACGATCATGATACTTTTCCGGTGTCGCCACATGGCATAACAGAAAGCCTAACAGCTCCGCTTTACAAGATCCGGGTTGGCACATGTGCTCCGGCAGCGAGGCAGAAGATGAAGAAGAGTACGAAAAGAGCGCATGCCGTTTCATGATCATGATACTTTTCTGGTGTCGCCACATGGCATAACAGAAAGCCTAACAGCTCCGCTTTACAAGATCCGGGTTGGCACATGTGCTCCGGCAGCGAGGCAGAAGATGAAGAAGAGTACGAAAAGAGCGCATGCCGTTTCATGATCATGATACTTTTCTGGTGTCGCCACATGGCATAACAGAAAGCCTAACAGCTCCGCTTTACAAGATCCGAATTGGCACATGTGCTCCGGCAGCGAGGCAGAAGATGAAGAAGAGTACGAAAAGAGCGCATGCCGTTTCATGATCATGATACTTTTCTGGTGTCGCCACATGGCATAACAGAAAGCCTAACAGCTCCGCTTTACAAGATCCGGGTTGGCACATGTGCTCCGGCAGCGAGGCAGAAGATGAAAAAGAGTACGAAAAACCGCATGCTGTTTCATGATCATGATACTTTTCCGGTGTCGCCACATGGCATAACAGAAAGCCTAACAGCTCCGCTTTACAAGATCTGGATTGGCACATGTGCTCCGGCAGCGAGTCAGAAGATGAAGAAGAGTACGAAAAAAGCGCATGCTGTTTCATGATCATGATACTTTTCCGGGATCGCCACATGGCATAACAGAAAGCCTAACAGCTCCGCTTTACAAGATCTGGATTGGCACATGTGCTCCGGCAGCGAGTCAGAAGATGAAGAAGAGTACGAAAAAAGCGCATGCTGTTTCATGATCATGATACTTTTCCGGTGTCGCCACATGGCATAACAGAAAGCCTAACAGCTCCGCTTTACAAGATCTGGATTGGCACATGTGCTCCGGCAGCGAGTCAGAAGATGAAGAAGAGTACGAAAAAAGCGCATGCTGTTTCATGATCATGATACTTTTCCGGGATCGCCACATGGCATAACAGAAAGCCTAACAGCTCCGCTTTACAAGATCTGGATTGGCACATGTGCTCCGGCAGCGAGTCAGAAGATGAAGAAGAGTACGAAAAAAGCGCATGCTGTTTCATGATCATGATACTTTTCCGGGATCGCCACATGGCATAACAGAAAGCCTAACAGCTCCGCTTTACAAGATCTGGATTGGCACATGTGCTCCGGCAGCGAGTCAGAAGATGAAGAAGAGTACGAAAAAAGCGCATGCTGTTTCATGATCATGATACTTTTCCGGGATCGCCACATGGCATAACAGAAAGCCTAACAGCTCCGCTTTACAAGATCTGGATTGGCACATGTGCTCCGGCAGCGAGTCAGAAGATGAAGAAGAGTACGAAAAAAGCGCATGCTGTTTCATGATCATGATACTTTTCCGGTGTCGCCACATGGCATAACAGAAAGCCTAACAGCTCCGCTTTACAAGATCCGGATTCTGATGGCGTGAACACGAATGGTACCAATAGCAGGGTGCGCCGATATTGGAAATTGGGCAACATGCGGTTCGGTTTCGAAACCTTCCGGAGAATGAGGGACTTAATGGAATTGCAGTAAGGGCATGCCAAGGAATTAGAACTGATAATTAGTTGACAGAGTGACTAAAATGTGAATTAAGGTGAAGATACTGAAAATAAACGTGAATTAGCCTGAATTAAGAGTAGCAAAATTTGAGTTGAAACGTCCCCAGGAACCGGCTCACCCACAGGAGGCGCGCTTTCCCGCACGTTCGGGGTGGGGCTCCGCGTCACTCTTTGGGACCGGAGAGCAAAACGATAATAACTCCTCTCCCTTTCTGATTTTCTCATTGCTTTCCCGGTTACAAGTAGCAAGTGTATGAACCTTTCTTTTGCCGGAGTTGCAGTACCGTGGTTGTAATAGTGCGAGTTCCACGGCTCATTAAAAGATAATGCACAGCGCCTATGGGCGCTCTCTGAAAAATCGGCCGTTTTACCGCCTTTGAAGCGCTACCGTGGAGACGTGCTTGGAGATATCTAATTGCTTTCGGGAATTTAGGTACTGGCATGTCTTTACTTCAGGATGGTATAGAGCATGTTTTAAGCGCGTGGTAAAAAAAAGTTCCCCGGCCAGTTTTGTTCAGGTTGCGACAGCCGTCAAGCTCTCGTAGCTCCATCTCGCGTTGAGATGGTGTACTCTACGGTGCCACGTAAAAATTGAATTAGGGTACGCGTGTTAAGATAGGATTCCTGTGGAAGGTACTTTTACGGCCCCGCGAAACAATATTTAGGGTTCGTTCAGGTAAAGATCGATAGTATGGCGCATCAATAGGGTATTGTTAATACAGGACGAAATGCACGTTTCCGGACATTCAGTGTCTGTACCACAAGGACCCCTGAATTTACAGCACGTTCTGTAGCTTTACAGGTTACATGGTAGGTATAGTTAACTACTGACTAGTTAATTAGTGCTAATTAAATAATGCATCCCAGGTCAGGCTTTTAAATTGCGATTAATATTCACCGACCGCGATACCACGGACGGTGGTATCAACGCGCCGTCCGCGCCGCTTAAATCCGGCATACCTCAGGGATCAGTCCTCGGGCCTGTTTTCTTTTCGGTTTATATCAATAATATCACCCGTGATATACCAGTAAATCTAAGACATTTCGCAGATGACTGCGTGCTTTAAAGTAGTTAACGCTTCCAGCGACCAAGTTCATTTAAATAACTATTTATCTAAGATTCAAGATTGGTGCGCAAAATGGCAGATGACCATTAACCCGAGAAAAACTGTGGCGATGACCGTAACCCGCAAAAGAGATCCATTAAAATTTCAATGCTACCAAAGAAATCAACCCTTGTCCTTTGTCTCGCAGTATGCGTACCTTAGCCTTGTCACAACATCTGATTTAGGATGGAACGAAAATATGTCTTATACTGAGAAAAAGGCTTTGACAAAACTAGGCTACCTCAGACGGGCACTCGCTAAGGCATCCTGCTAAACTAAATTACTCGGATATGAAACGTACGTAATACCAATACTAGAATATTAATCGGCTGTCTGGGATCCGCACACACAAGCTAACATAGATAAACTTGAATCAGTACAGCGAAAAGGTGTGATTCATATTCAATGCGTAAACGTTATTATTTATTTATTTATTTATTTATTTATTTATTTATTTATTTATTTATTTATTTATTTATTTATTTTAGGGAAGAACTGCCAGTATGAGTGCCAGACTTTGGGCAGGGGTGGCCGGTGCAGTGAACGTAACAGTGTAACAGCGTAACGCGATGATTCACAAAGCAAAGAAAAAGAAAAGAAAAAGAAGCAACACGAAATACGGTCCACAATCCCAAGAATAGCCATAATACACAAAACAAGAACTATAAAAAACAGTGCACACTATGGTATGTTGTTTGCGTAAAAAGTAAAAAGAAGTGGCACCCAAACACCAACCGTAGTGAAAATGAAGTCGGCAGTAATACGAAAGTGCCGAAGCCAGACATGGAACCTCAAACAATCAGTCTGATCAAGATGGGTAAATACAAAAATAAATCCACTTGGCTTTTTTATTACGCGACTGTTGAAACAAACGATAGAAATGAAAAACATTAAGGGAAGTAAGTTAAAAGAGATAGAGATGTAACGCTGAAAGGCGGGGAGGTGAATTTTTTTAGGAATAAATAACCCTATTTGCACTGTGTTATGCCTACGGTAGCCGGAATAACAGGCATACGTAACAGGGAACGGAGTTTATTACTTTTAAGAAAGGCATTTGGCGCGCAGCGCGGTCCGAGCGCTGGCTTTAGAGTCCGTTGTGGGCCATAAACGGGGCGAAGACCACAAAGGACAGGCAATCAGTACGCTACGCGGGTGTCATCACCCCCGCAGTCAGTCAGTCCCCGGTCGCGCATTGTCAAGTGTCGTCGGGCAGCACATATAAGAGGTGTGTGTGTTTGGGGGGGGGGCGCATCCATGCAGCTGGCTGTAAGCGGGAATGCTCGGTCTGCACGCATGTGTCACGCGGGGCTCTGTGTGCTTCGAGTAACTTTTTGTCTCGTCTAGGCACGCTGTGTCTCGCTCAGTACTCCCGTTCACTTCAACGAGCCAGGATCTCCGGCCGATACTTTTTTTTTACGACGGCCGCGATCCGTTCGGGCTTCCTGTGAAACGGGCGGGCGACAGTGTTTCACCAATGCATATGCTTTCTCCGGCTTTTTTGTGCCTTTTAGTTGTCTTTTTTCTCTTTTCTTTTTCTTCTTGCGCCGGCGGGTTAAATATTTGTACCATTGTGAGCATTCGGATATTGCTGTTAGCCATGGGTTGATAAGTGTACATTTCTGGGTTTTGTTATATTGGTATATTGATCATTTGGCTCTTGGAAACAGCAAAAATTAGGTTGTCAGTATATCGGGGTTGATAAACCAAAAACAAACACACGATCATTTCTGTTTGACTACCGATGTATCATTTGTCAGGTCTAAGCGCATTTATAAGGCAGTTTTGTGCAAAATAAATCCAGTCGTATGTCCGCGCTCGTGTGTGTTGCGGGTTCTTGCCCATTGTCTCAGTTGCGCTGTGCCTTCCCATTTCTATGAACCAACTCGCCCAGGCCAAAGTCTTACTTAAACAAACAGTTTTGTTTTCTCTTGCGAAGGAAGCGAACCAATACGTGTATCGGCTTGCGCGTTCTTTCTTTTTTATATTTTTTTCTTCCATTAACCAGGGATTTAATGGCTGTCCTCCCCATACATGCTCCCCATGCTTGTGTTTTTTTATGCCCATTTTCAGTGTTCTGTCCTGCGTGTATTCGTTGGCCACAAGAAGGGACCTCCTCCTCCTTTATGGGCCGCGCAGATGGGCGAGTTTCCCTTCGCTGAGGGGAGCCGGGAAGAATAAAGCAGGCAGCACCACTTAACTGCGCTATGCTGTTCGAATACAACAGGAGGCAAACGACTTTGAACTCGCCGAAACAGCTCCCGGCCGTGCCGCTGGCACAGCAGGCGAAATGCGACACTTTGCGTCTACGTGCCCAGGAGGGGCTTCGACGCCTATTTTCCCAGAATGCGTCGAATGTGGGCTTCGGACCGCAGGTTTATGAGTCTTCGACTGACATAATGTTTACGCTCGGACCCTCAATAGCTGACCAGACCCATGCTCCAATGCGAGAGGGGAGCCTGGCCTGCAGCCGCTGTTCGAAACCACGGTTAGCTCGAGTAGCGAATCGAAGAACACCACCCTACGACTTCGCGAAACCATTTGTATGTGTGTTCTTACCTGTGGGCAAAAAAGAGAGTGCGAAGAGCGCGGGAAGGACAGAGACAGCGAGAAGAGCGGGGAAGTCGCCACTCCACTTCATGACCAAACCTCTTATCGAAGTGAATCCTGTCTCTTTGGAAACCACCCCACGGATGGATGGGTGGATGGATGGATGGATGGATGGATGGATGGATGGATGGATGGATGGATGGATGCTATGAGCGTCCCCTTTATAACGGGGCGGTGACGAGTGTGCTACCAGGCACGACAAAAAAAAATTTCATTTACTCTTCTTTTTCTTAGTGTTGGCCTAGTGTCTCTACTTCAATTAAATCTATCTTACTACAGGGAAAAAACGTAAATTCTCAGCCCAGGTCTCTGCCCTTTACGGCAGAATGTCATTTTTTTCCAATATTTATTTTTGTCCTTTCTCGCCAATTTTCTGCCACCAATGATCTAACCGTCCCTTACTTGTTTCCATCGCGGTTGTGTTCAGCTTTCCACTGTCGTCTCTAAAACCGAAGGCTTCATGTAGGCTCGTGCCCAAACGTACACCTGGGTGGATAGTTCCACATTCAATCAGAACATGCTCCACCTTTTCGTTAATTTTCCTGCAGCATGTGCATTGTTCTTCTTCTTTACTGCATCTCGCTTTATAACTGCGCATTCTAAACAACCCAATCTCGCTTCAAACAGTAAAGCGTCACGGGCTACAGTACTGCGGGCGGCGGCGGTGCACGTAAAGGGGAGAGGGCGTGGCGGGGGATTCCGTGCTGACACAGCAGGCATCGGGAAAACCTGTTCCTCTCGGAGCCCGTCTGCTCGGTAGTGGAAGGAGAAAAGCGAGAACGAGGGGGAGGGTTCAAAGCTATGCAGCACGTGGTGGACGTTTCAGGAACTAGCCTCTCGTGAGCCGGAATCCTGGCCTCGTTAATTAAAGTAGACCTAGACGTCAACTATAGTTGAGCCAATGTTAAATAAATAGCATGAAGTAATATAACGAGTTAAAGTAACTCAAATGAGCGTCAAAACGTCGGTGACCAAGTCAGAGATGGTGGAACTGATGATATTGCCTAGGTGACCGCGAGACCACGTAATAGAAATTGATAATTCAATCTGAGAATCAAGTCAAAGAAATTTAGTAACTTTCTTGTGAAACCATCGGCTTTCGCCTGTGTCCTCCTCGCTGTTAGCTAAAGGAACGGTCAGTATTTACGGCCAACGAGAAAGCGCCTTCTTTGCCATGAACAGTGTTCACTTCTGGTGCATGCCGTTAAGGCAGTGGAACACAAACCGGCAAGAAGAACAAGCATATGTGACCGTGGAAGCATCCGCTACCTGTGCCTTGTCCAATTAAGGCGGCGAGGTAGCCAAGGACATCAGCAACTAGAGTCGGTTTAACAACAACAGCTCTCAATTTACAATTGCAGTGCCATGTGGCCATTGATCGCGGCTATTCCTGTGAGACGAGCCAGGCCGAAACTGAGGACGGATACGTCATCGAAGTGGACAGAATAGGCTCGCGGTGGAGCGTAAATGACACAAGGAAATCGGGGAACGGTTCACGTCGCACGCCGGTCCTGCTGGTGCCAGGAATTTTGACTGACTCCGCCATGTGGTTCGTGTCCGACCCGCCACAAAGCGCAGGTGGGTGACCCTTCCAACGTGACGTGCCCGCCTTTCAAAGTGCTGAGCAAACACCTTTGTTAGAGGAAGCGTTACTAGTGCACTACATAGATAGATAGATAGATAGATAGATAGATAGATAGATAGATAGATAGATAGATAGATAGATAGATAGATAGATAGATAGATAGATAGATAGATAGATAGATAGATAGATAGATAGATAGATAGATAGATAGATAGATAGATAGATAGATATTTCACTTACCTTTTTCACTTCTTGCTATACTATGCTATACATGGTTGTAAAATAACAGCTCAAAAGACGACGGACGAACACACAGAGAAAAACGAGCGCCGTCTTTTGCGCTGTTATTTTACGATCATGAGCAACCAACTCGTCCGATTTACCGCCATTGTGATACACATGGTTGTGCTTCGCTTCGATCGTTTCCTTTTCACCATGGATGCGAGTGGCACGCTGTAGGGAGCAGTTATTTCGCCGCTCGTTCAACATAGTCATGAAAGGCCTCTGGCAGTGTCTTGCCACTGTAGCCAATACCAACCAGTCCTGATATGCCAGTATTACTGTACGTTGCATGGGAAGCTCAGATGTTGAGGTGGAGGGAGCGCTCCAGTCGGCATTGTTTATCCTAGACAGTTTTCTGGATCGTACGGCGCTTCTGTTCTCCCCCTCCAAGTTGGAGCTGGTTTTCTACAGACCGGGTCGGCCCGGGAGGAAGCCCCACTCGCAGCTTGATATGGTACAGATTACGCTAACTACAAGGGACGGGCAGTTGATTCCCAAAGTCAACTGTATTCGGCCACTAGGATTGCTTCTTCAGTCCAACTGCAGCAACGAACAGGTTTTGGCTCACATCAACTCGAAGACAGGGAACATTTTAACGCTGGTTTTAAGGGTCTCAAATTGCAGGTTAGTGCTTAGGGAAAGCAATCTTCGGCTCCACCGCGCGTTCCCCATGCCCCACGATAATTACGTCGCCTCACCACTAAATTGGTCTGAACATGAGGAGGATAAACTCGACATTTTAATGAGCGAAAAATTACACCATCTCCCGCTAAAGGGGACCATGAGGCGATGCGAAGCCGGAGCACTTGCACTATCGCGTTCCTTTGGCGTTCGTTGGGCATGCTACCGACCTCCCGTCGTGGAACGCGAAGAGGGACGCTACGCGCGCCGTATCTTCCATCTAGCCTGGCCGTTAATTCTCACAGGGCGACCGGGGAACGCGGTCGACAGGCGGGCGAGAGGGGGGCAGCGTAGGAGAGGAGAGAGAAGGGGAGGGGACGCGCATGCGATCGAGCTCATCGCGGCGTTGCGCAGGAGAGAATTTCGGCATGTCTAGCCCGCGTTTCAGAGGAAGAGTGGAAAGGGGGAGGGGAGAGGGGCATGGGAGAGGGGGAGGGGGAGGGTAGAAGGAATGTGGAGAGGGTAGGTAGAGAGGGGTAGAGGAGAGGGAAAGTGGAGAGGGGAAGGGGAGAGGGTGAGTGGAGAGGAGGGGTGTGGAGAGGGTATGCGCATGCGCAGTAAGGGTGGTCACGCCGCACACCACCGGATTGAGCTCGGCCTTAAGATACTTCGCATCTAAAAGTATCAAAATGGTGCCAGGACTCCCGGTTAGCACCGGAACAGACAGGTTCATGAGCCTGGGCGTGCGCAGCACCCTCTCGGAGGTGACTGACGCATGGTAACTAGTTCCGGTAGCGCGGCTCTCCTTCACCAAGACTGGGCAGCGTCCCCTACAGTCAATGGGCTGCCATCGTACAGGCAGCGTGGAACAGAAGATCTTCTTATCGCAAACAATGAAGGGTTCGTGTGAGGTGGAACCCTTCCCGCGTAACGTTCACTTGCAGAACGATGTTCACCGGAGAAAGGCACTGCGAAGTCTCTGCTTTACTTCGTATCTAAATCCCCGAGAGAGGTGACTTTCGTCGATGCGGTGCAGTATGGCCACTCCGATAGCTTTTCGGCCGTGGTTGATGACCATCGCGGACGCGTGCTCAACTGAGCTTTCGTTAAGAATGTGTCTGCCCCCGCAGCAGAGCAGGTAGAGATAGCTCTAGCGATGAAGGACCCTTCGCGTGCTGAGATGTCATGTGCAACTACGTCGGCACATGATATTTCAAGTGATGACATCCATTAAAGTGATGTCATGCCGACAGGCACTCTGTAGACTGCCTAAGTGCTATGTGCCGCGCATATATCCGTGTGCACGCGCATTGCCATGTCGATCAAACGATGCCAGACGCTGTTGAACTGCACAACTTCTTGTGTGCTGGCGCCGACCTGATCTTGCACTAAGAACTCAGCGACGACGCTATCATCGAAATTGTGCGCAAAGAATATCACAGCGACGACTAGAGTGAGGAAAGCAGCAAAACGCAAATTAGGCAATTAGGTTCGCGCGAAGTTCACATTTTTGACCACATTTTGACACACAACGATGACGAAGCTATGCATAGCTTATTAAGCTGCGAGGCTCGAGCCGTCAAGCTCCTTCAAAGCAACGTGAAACAGAGGAATATGAATGATTCTTTAAATAAATTCTGGCTCTTCAAAGTAATTGGTACGCGTACTTTTCTATTTTTCCGACAACAAAATTCTCAGGAGAAAGAACAAAAATTGCTGCCCCGGCAATTTCGTTAATCAGGGGCTCGATGTACTCGTAAACAAGGAAACTATTTTAGTCTGCTGTTCAACAAAATTACCACTTCCTGGGCATGCTATAACACTGGGCGATGGTCACACAACTTCAGAACATCAGGATAAATTTACACAAAAGTAGGTTTGCAGTATTGCGCCAGTCGATTTTTACTGTCATGTCTCTTACAGTGTCTTTGACACATTGTTCCAAACAAAGGTGTCTGAGTGTCCAGCCCTTCAGGGCTTAGAATACTCTGTGTGTGCCATTCATATTGAACATTGTGCACCGTAATCACAAACGTCTTGTAAATAGGTTACCTCATCGTTGATCGCGGATACGACGTGTGGTCCATGAATACAAGAGAAGATGCTAAACGTGCTCACAGCAGGAACATCAGCCAGGAAGACGCCCGATATTGGCAGTGGAGGTATGCACATTTACAGGTCTTTATCCCACCGCAGATAGCCGAAGGTTAAGTATTGGAGTCCTGTTAATAATGAACGACTTGTACATCCACCCTCAAATGAAGAGCTTTCACATGGTGTAAGTATTGTTACGCAACGATGTGGTCACTTCTTAATTCCCTAGCCATTCATGTGAATCGGGTGCACGAAATGCACTTGTCCCCTAATAATTCTGAGGATAACATTCTACTAACGCGATAGCGTTAAAGAGCTTGAGTCGCATAAATTCCGGTGTAGGTGTCGCTGGTTTGTGAGCGAAAAATGAGCGTTACCCTTTAGGGAAAATTCGAGATAGATGCAAATAAAGAAATAACATAAAACTCTTCGGTTCGAGTGATAATTCTGCGTACCATGCAGGTCGGTCTACCACAGAGCAACGCCCATGCTCGAAAGTGCTTCTAAAAAACTATATGAATGCTATTTAGTGCGAGAGTTGTCATTAACACATGCGATATTGTATGGCAGAAGCGCAGAATCACACGGTGTGTCAAAAACATGTGAATGTCAGAAACATGTGCTTGTGTGCTTCACATGTCACACATGTGAACCACACAAGCATAACTAATTATCATTATCGGCAACAGCATCAACAACTTGTGCAACTCCGCAGGTACGCGCGTTCTCTTACGGACACGTAGTGGGTGCCTCGCCAACTCGCGAAACGAAGAATTATGTCGTAGTGAAAACTTCCCAGTGTACTTGTAGGTGTTCTAGAATTAAAGTCCCTAGATCTTTCCCTGTTCTTTCTTAAGTACCGACAACCATTGAAGCGCCGGCGACGAATCTCATTGGCTAACGCTCGTTTTCGGTAGCCATGTTCTTCCTAACTCTTTTCCAGCACCTTGTGAAACGCGTCCCCCATTCACTAATGACAGGGGGTTGACGGGAGGAGAAAGGCGCGTCGTGGTAGCATATTTTCCGCTGAAAGATGCGTGGCTAATGTACTTAGACGCACATGGCTTTGTAAATCTTCCAAGTTAGGAAGAACATGGCGTCGGACGCCAGCTGCGCGTGAGAGAGGGCCGTGAAAGGAAGCAGTTGTCGGTACTTAAGTAAAAAGGAAAAATCTAGGGACTTTATCTAGAATACTTTGTAAGGTGGATAGCAAAATGACGTCTTCCCGTTCGATGCCTAGCTATTCGCTGTTTCAAGGTGTGTGCCGTTCAGTGTAATCGGGGAGAAAACACGTACTTTCTGCGACGCGGTTGTTACCACTTATCTTGCATCCTCCCCGATTACACTTAACCGCACACAACTTGAAGCAGCGAAGAGCTGAGCCTTGAAGGTTCCGTGAACCGGAAGTGCTGTAGCAGACGACGCCCCGTTTTGCTATCCATCTAATCATTCCTTGTGGCATGATCTAGGTGTTCACCGAAAAGCGACGCAATTGAGAAGGCGATGCGCACAGGTTCCAAATACACTGTCGCGTTCAACTATTTAAGGCGAAGCTCAAGCGTCCTCCAAGTTTTTTTAGATGCGAAGCAGCTTACGAACGAGGCCTGTCCCCCCGGCGTAACCAGTGCGCACCATATAGCATAGTGTAACGTACAAGAGCAACTCAGACAAACATGGTCCAACACAACTCCATCCTTTTCGTCCTCTTTCACTAGACTCCCCTTCACGCGCCAGTCACTTCGTTGGTACGATCGACTACATTCGCCACCCCCTCTCCCCCAGAGTCGGAGCTTGAAGACGAAGAGGCGGGAATACAAAAATCACGCGGCACATAAAGTTTCAACTGTCTTGCATGGGCGGGAAAAACACGGTTTCGGCTTTTGGTGCCCAGTTTTGGAATAACTTCCAAGCGGAACGTAACAGGGCCTAGGGCTTTCACCACCCGAAATGGACCCGCAAACCGGGGAAGAAACTTCTCGCAGCGCTGTGGAGCATGCTGGGTGCGTCTAACCAGCACTAGGTGTCCGGTTTGAAAGGCGTGTAGTTTTCACGGGAATGCGAGCGGAATTTCGCCTGGTGATGCGCTATCGTCAGGTGCGCTCTAAACCGAACCTTCCGAAGGAGCTCCGCAGTACTGGTGTCGTCCGGACGGTGGTGCGCCGTTGTGTTCAAACCAAAGAAACTCTCTTGCGGAAGCCTTGGCGTCCTTCCATGGAGAAGTTTGAACGGTGACTCCCGTGTGATTTTCTGCTGTAACGTATTGAGGGCGAAGACAGCTGCGGCAACGTATTCGTCCCAGTTGTCATGACTAGGACTCACGTATGACGACAGTATGTCCTTTATGGTACGGTTTATACGTTCCACCAGACCGTTTGTTTGTGGGTGCTGAGGGGTGGCCGCTGTATGTCGAATTCCATGGTTATTCCACGGAAAAGGTATAACCTTGCAACTTTAGAGCCTACCTGGCTAACTTATCGTTGAGGTCTTTTTTTTTGTTTGAAGCCAGCGAAAGGCGACGTTGTCGGTAACGACCCTGAAGGTTTTACCATAAACGTACGGGCGAAATTTTTCGACTGCCCAAACTACCGCCAAGCACTCAAGTTCGGAGGCGTGGTATCGGCTATCTGGTTCACTGAGCCGGCGGCTAGCATAAGCGACCGGCCTCTCCTGGCCGTCCGCGTTAAGCTGTAAGAGAACAGCTCCGAGGCCAAGCCCGCTGGCATCCGTGTGTAGAATAGTCGGCGCATTCTCGTCATAGTGCGCGAGTGTCGGTGGTGCCTGAAGGGCAGTCTGGAGGTCGCGGAAGTCAGCTTCTTCATCGGGATCCCATTTCAAGCGAACTTCTTTCTTCAAGAATTCTTTGAGAGGTACTGCGCGGGAAGTGAAGTCAGGGACAAAGCGCCGGAAATATGAAGCAAAGCCTAGGAAACTTTTAAGCTGCTTAGTCGTGGTGGGAGGCGGAATACAGGGGATGGCTTGGAGCTTGGTGGGATCAGGGCTGATGCCTTTGGCGCCGACTACGTGTCCCAAGTAAGTAACGTCCGAGAAGCCAAAGAAGCACTTTGAAGGCTTAATGCAAAGGCGAGCGTCTTGTAGAGCACGCAGGACCATTTCCAAGCGCCTGAGGTGTTCGGGAAACGTAGGAGCATAAACGATGATGTCTTCTAAGTAAACCAAATCCATCGACTATTTCAGATGCCCAAGAACCCGGTTCATTTCTCGCTGAAATGTAGCGGGAGCGTTGGAGAGGCCAGATGGCAGGCGGTTAAACTGGTATAGTCCGTCGGGAGTTGTAAAGGCAGTCTTCTCAGCGTCATTTGGGTCTAGTTCCACCTGCCAATAGCCAGAAAGAAGATCCAGCGTAGTGAAAAAACTGGCGCCATGCAGGCGGTCAAGGGCATCATCAAGACGATTTAGTGGATACACGTCCGGTTTGATGACGCTGTTTAGTCGTCGATAATCCACACAGAAACTAATCGAGCCGTCTTTCTTTCTGACGAGTACCACGGGGAATGACCAGGGACAGGACGAGCGCGATATGGTACCACGTTTAAGCATGTCATCCACTTGCGTAGCGAGTTCTGCGCGTTCAGAGGCAGAGACTCGCCGCGGGTGATGTCGAATAGGAATTTCAGAGCCGGTATCGATTCTGTGCTGCACCAAAGGAGTGTGGCCGAGCTCAATGGGTGACATGGCCACGCAGTTACGGGATTTTCGTAGAAGTGCTTGAATCTCAGATTTCTGTGACGGAATTAAGTTGCGGCCCAAGTTGAATTCATTCCAGTCTAAGGGCGAAGAGATGGTGGGGAAGGTGCTCCGGGCTCAACTACTGCCACGACAGACGGGGCTTCAAGGGAGGTACAGGTACCGAGAACGGTGTCTGACGGCACGCGCAGGTTACTGTCGGACAGATTGAAGACAAGCACTGCAAATGTATTTCCGGAGCAGTGATGAAGGGCCCGCGGCATTGCGAATTCACCTCCAGGCCGGGAGCAAATGGCGCTTTCTACAAGAATGTCCGTGTCGGAAAAGGACTTCGCGTGGCTGTAAACGGGCGCCCACGCAGCAGACAAGGGTATGGTGACTGAAGTTGTCGTAATCACAGGATGCAAAAGAGGTGATGATTTTCCAACTTCGCGTTGTCCACTTCTGTTTGCACCAACAGCCATACACGTCCTTGTGTTTGGAATGCCGAATTGCGAAGAAAATTTAGTAACCAGGCTTTTCGTCATTCGGTAGTTGTCAGCGAGCACGGAACAGACTTTGTGAACAGTGCTGTAAATGACTTGATGTAACGGGAAATGCGACTGCCAAGGACAAGCTTAATTGGAGGCTTCAAGAGTTGCTGGCGATGGTATCGACGTGGTAGATAGGTTAATGGTGCAATCAGTGCCGCTAAATTGCAAACGAACGCCAAACGCTGCACACCAATCACAGATTAAGATCACTGGCACTGGGATCACTGCAGTGGTAGCAGCGAAACGAAGCATCGCTGTAGGCTCGTGTAGCCGAGGAGGAGAATTTCGGGCCCCGGAGGGCACGTCCGTGTAGGTTGGCCTACAGCTGCTTGCGAGCAGCTGTAGGCGAGGGTGGCTTCAGCTGCTTGCAAGCGTTCTTGTATCTCTGCCTCAAGAGCGACAGCTAGAGCTGATGGTACGTCGATCGGACGAGCGAGGCAGACGAAGCGCTTGACGTTTCTGTTATTGATGGCGCCAACAAAGGCATTAGCAGCAATAAGGTCCATGGTTGCGGTAGGGCAACCCGACAAGGCCTTCCGGGACAAGCTATCGACGTGAGCAGCGAGTTCTTGGTCTCGCCGACGCTGCCGGACGTGTTTCAGTTGTGGGAGGTAGAGCTGAAGAAGATGACGGTCACAAAATCGGCTTTCGAGCACCGACACCAGTGCTTAATAGTTCGAGCGGATGCCTTGAGGGATGTACTCGAGGCATTCAGACGCGGCGTCACGGAGTTGCACAACGAGCACCTGGGCTTTGTCTTGAACTGCACAGACGTTTAGGGTAGCAACAAACTCGAACTGCACCAGAAATGCTGCCCACGATGTGGTACCATCAAAGGTAGGTGCTTACGGCTAGACTGTGCCTCGATGACAGAGATCCGTGCAGCCAGGTCTGCGACGACGTCACCTGCCGTGGGGGTACGCTGGGCAAGCGCAGTCTCGAGAGATAGCAGGCGAGTAGCAAAGCGAGTCTCGAAATCTTGCATGAGGGCTCTTCTGTCGGCCTCACCTTGTGAAGCCAGGGCTTGTAGGCAATGTGGCATAGGTAGACTGCGCCCGGTGCTTGACTGTGGAGGGTGAGTTGGTGCGCCCTGGACATCAAACTCCGACGGAAGAGGCAGACGGGGTGCGGGTGGCGGGATGTTTGATGAGACTGGGGCTCCCGCGGCCTCTGCCAAGCTTCCCTCCGTAGTCGGGACATCAGGTCCTAGGGCCGGCGACGACGTATCGTCCTCCATAGGGTTAATCGCTGAACCGCCGACTGTTGTTGTCGCCGCAAAAGCCTTGCTCCGTGTAAGCATGGGTTACCGTTGTCACCGCTGCCACCAAATGTAACGTACAAGAGCAACTCAGACAAACACGATCCAACACAACTTCATCCTTTTTGTTCTCTTTCACTAGACTCCCCTTCACGCGCCAGTCACTTCGTTGGTACGATCCACTACAATAGCCAACTGTAGCATGCGCACGCTCGCGCGAAAGAGAACTCTTCTTCCTCTTGTTCTTCGAGAGCCTTGATGATGCTAATAACGCAAGCAGAACCCGATTATCTCCTAGCCAGCTCCTCAATCATCATTCACTTCGTAAATATGGCCCCGCGTGCCCATAGATGTATGAAAGAAAGAAGAGAATGAAGTGTTGGCACGACAGGAGAGCTCGCGCATGGTGTCACAAAGGCATGTTTGGCTAAGAGAAAGGTGCCATTAGACGTATGGAAGAAAAAAGAGGACGAAGTGAGAGCGACGTGTTGGCACGAGAGGAGAGCTCGCGCATGGAGTCAGAAAGGAATGTTTGCCTGACATATGGACGTGTGGAAGAGCGCTCGCTCCACTGCAGCGCGTGATCTAGTATAAATCATGCAAAGTACCCACTACGCCATAAATCATGCAAGGTACCCACTGCGCCAGAAATCATCGTCGTTCATGCAAGGTACCCACTACGCCATAAATCATGCAAGGTGCCCACTGCGCCAGAAATCATCGTCATTCATGCCAGGTACCCCCTACGCCATAAATCATGCAAGGTACCCTTAGATGCGAAGCAGCTAGTGAACGAGGCAGCTAGTGAACGAGGCCTGTCCCCCCGGCGTCGCGTCTGCGAGTGCCCCAGCCGATCCGGAACGGCGGGCTCGAGAAGCCGAAGCGAAACGGGCGCGTTGACATCGCATTCTCAAACTTCAAGCTACAACCTTTCCAGTAAGAGCCATTAACTTTATATTTTACGAACCACAAGGCCGTTATACTCAAGGGGAAACGTTCCCCTGAGCTTAAAGTCATATATGACGAGTAACAACATCAGGGGAACCGTTCTCCTGAACTTCAAGTCATATATCACAAGTAACAACATCAGGGAACCTCGAATGGAAGGACCATGAACAGTGATGAATATAATAAACGATTTACAGAAATCTAAGTCGACTCACGGCTGCTTCGCATACTACTCAGGGTTCCCTTTATGGGGAGATGGTGAGATTTTTTTAAAGGTCAACAGTGGTCCCTGCCTGCTACGAGGTATGTTCAGAAAGTATCGAGCCTTCTTTTAGGAGCTGGTTCGCCAGCTTCTTGAGCTCGGGCGAAGTCCCGCGCCGTAACCTTAGTTCCAAAGGCGACTTTAGGAGCTGGCTAGCCAGGTTCTTAAGCTGGGGTTAAGTCCCGCGCCGTAACCTCTGTTCCAGAGGCGAACCCTACAGGCGCAGCTCGAGCGAAAGAGAAGTCTTCTTCCTCTTGTTCTTCGAGCACCTAGATGACGATAATAATGCAGTCAAAACCACATATAGCGTAGCCAACTGTAGCCTGCGGCGCTCGCTCCAGTCCGACGCGGGATCTAGTTTGATAGAAGATCGCTAGAGGGCCAGAACTGCGCGCTTCCCTTCTCTTTCAACAGTCGTCAGTCAGTGCGCTTCGATACTAATAACACGAACGAAGAAGACTAGGCGGCGGAGCGGAGGGCTCGCAAGGCAGCACCATGCGGGCTCGCCACCAAGACCGTGCGGTGAGAGCTCGCGAGGCCGCAGAGAGACATCAGCGTCGCGCGAACACCGAGATACAAGCCCGCGAAGCCGAAGCAACGCGGAAGTGGCGGCAAGAGAACCTCGAACAGGTACAGGCGCGGGATGCATCGGCCATGCGCCGAAACCGGTCGCTACCTGAAGTTGGTGGCGGCGACGCACGCTTTCAGCGCGATTTCCTCGACCACATGTTCGGCCACAGCTGCAAGGTCTACGACCGCTGGCGGTTCGACAACAACCTGACTACAATCGCTACTATAACAACGTGTCATATCTTTATATGACTGTAGAGGAATTGTGCGGAGCACTCACCCGATTATCGCCCAACTAGCTCATCAATCATGATTCACTTCGTGGATATGGCGTAATTTTTTTCACACGTAAACCAATGAACTGCAAGCTATATAGAGGAGATATCTGTCTGCAGCATGAATTTCTTTGCGGCCGCAGATAGCGTGACTTGCTGGTAGCGAGCCCATGAGCGAAGACGTGTAGTGAGAGTTTGCCGGATGCCAATAAGTTGTAGGACGACGGAATAACATGAGGAACGATATTGCATCAGCTTTTTTTTTCACAAGGGTTATCGAAGTGTGAACTCTTTGCAAGCTTGGAAAGGTTTTGGCGACGATGTTGACCTTGATCACCTCCGGGATGAAGGAGCGGCACAATAGCATCAATAATGGGCGAACATGACGACAGTGAACCGCGTTCTGGAGGACCCTCAAAAAGCCGAAGTGAGAATGGCATTGATCAAGTGTGGAGTTTAAATGTTCGCCGTCTCACAGCCCCAAAACTTGCGAACGCGATAGGGGTAAACATTAAATCAGTACATTACATGTTGCAAGATGCTGTGGGTTTGTGGGCCGCAAGAACATCGCAGCTCCATGGTGATAACGTATCTGCCTATTTGGCACATCTGATTCAGCATTTGTGCATCTAACACAACATTCCTGTAATTTGTCAGGCTCATTACTCCGATGTCATGGCTTTGTGTGCCTTTCGACTGCTTCGTCAGCTGAAAATTCTGCTGAAAGCAAGCCGATTCGAATTAAAGGAGGCAACAAGCGGAATGCGATGGGCCATCCGATCAATCGTTGAAGAAAAAAATAGCATAGCTTCACTCACTTAACGTCGGGAATGCTGGCGTTTTCCTTCGTGATGCTCAGTACGATACTTCACAAGCATTTGAAACCATTCCAAAGCCAGTAGATCGGTTTCTACAAACTAAACTGGTTGAGCGGTTGCTTCTTCTAGCCATACAATGTTTTTGTACCACTATTACGAAACACGTCAACCAGTGCAAACTTTCTGTGTCACAACTAGTAAAGACAAAGTTTAGCAACCATTAAAATATTTCCAAATCTTTATTTCACATCGTCGAATTCTTCTTCTTCGTCTTCACCTTGCCCATCTTGCGCGGTTTTCTGGATTGAAACGACGTCGTCGTTGACAAACACGCACCAATTACCGTATACGCTTCCGAGAGAAAACTTCTTCTAGAGGGCCCAGGCCTTTATTAATTATCCCCGAACATTCGAGAAAGTCCGCCGAGCCCCACACCTCTAAATTTTCCCTCTTCGAAACTATCTGTCGGGCGTGTGCACTTTCATTGGACGCCCCACCACGCCCTCTCCCCTACTCCACCAACCCAAGCTCGGCGCTTGCACCCACTCCCCCTGACTCCACCCACATGGGCTTGGCGCTAGCTCTCCCTGATGACTTATCACTGACGTTGATGACTTATCAAAACCTATTACACGCTGTCGCGAAACTAATATCGTAGCATATGCAACAGAGTTAGAAATCTCATGCTGTGTTAAATAGGTGCTCATCAGGAGCAACTTACATCGGCACACATATTACATGTATAATACTGTAATAACTTTCTGACTGTAAGCGTCGACAGGGAACTTTACATGGTGCCTATTGACATTACATTTTATGAGATGGCATTTAGGAGACACTCGCAGCTACTTATTCGAACAAAAATAATTACTCAATAGTGACACACAGGGGACTTGCTTGCATTTTTCTATCGAAATTCGTTCTCGCCATTCTTACAGAGCTTGAAAGGTAATCCAGTTCTGCAATAAAAGTATAATAAATACAGCGGGCGTGACCCATCCTGTGATGCCAGATGCACTGAGACGGATTACATGTAAGACGATACGTGGAGTTGAGCAAGACATGGATATCACGATGGCTGTGTGCTATCTTTGTACCAGTCTTGCATGCACAGTGAAAAGGTTTGGCGGTGGCCAACAAACAAGACCTCATATATCATCTTTAAAGCAAATATTTTTCTCCTAATTCTTATGTTCTATTAACGCCGAGTTCAGAACAAAGTACGTACGAACCTAATCTGAAACCATTCTTCGGTATGTTAAACTGTAACACTTGAAGGCGGAAGCGTGCTTCGCACTTGATAATCCATTAAGTTACACCTTCCGGGATCGAACTTTCTGCAAGAGATAACACGCCGCAGCGTGAGAGAGGCCCATTAAATAACGCGACGTCCTCAGTCGAGTGCATAGGTCCACCCATCTGAATCTTGCCGATCTTCACTTAATGTTTCGCAGAACCTGAGATCGGCCCATCTTTGACCATGCGATGATGTCATCTGGTGACGTGACATGATTACGCCATCATATGGCGTCATGTAGTTACGTCATGATTATTTCACCAATTTCGAACATTTGTGACCCCGTCATGTCGTCATGCTGACCGCACACGATGGCGTCACAGTATCATGTAATTATTATAAATCGGCGCTTCTGTTTTCGGAGCGAAGCAGAAGATGAAGACGGCGATGAAGAAGGAGACGAAAAGAGCGCGTTCCGCTTCTTGATGATATTTTTCTGCTGACACCGCACAAACATCGGCGAGCAACAACAGCTTCTCTCTAAAAACCACACATGCTTGAACAAAAACACGCAATATGATAGCAAAATGAGGTACGCAGTAGCAGTTATCCATCAGTGCGGCTCCAACCTTTCATTCGGTGATTGGTCAAGTGTCGAAATACCTGAAAGTAGCTGATTGCTATTTCGTGGATATCCTGGCAATCTTAGAGAAATGCCCTAAATACTTCGAAGTCTTACTGGCTTTGCTTTGCGAGCTAACCCTTCGCCTAAAGCAAGACAGGAAGCATTATTTTACACCTTGCGCTGATACCACAAGAAAATAGTTTCTTTATTCACAAACTCGTGATATCAGCTAAGGCAATGGCATGCGGTGTAGAACTGATGTGATATTTGATATGTCATGTCTGATATACCATACTGATACTGGTCTATACTTTCAGTTTCAATGAAATTGGTCGTTACGATGTCCCCGCTGTCATCGATCATGTTCTCAATGCCACTGGTTCTACAAAATTGTCAGTCTTGGCATACTCACAGGGGTTCCTCTCAACGGTCATACTTCTTTCCACAAGGCCTGAGTACAACAACAAGGTGGGTTTCCCGGAACCACGCTTTTTGTGAATACATTAGCAAAACAGTCCAAGTGCATAATTGGATATCGCATAAAACAGTTATATTTTTCTATAACTACACCTAGCATAATAATTACAATAGTGAGATTTTCAATTATGGTACCCACCTGCGAAGATATTCACGGATAATTACGGTACTGCAAATTGCGAATTGCGAGCGCACCTTCGTGTAGGGGCAACACCAACTGTATTTGAAGTTCTGGCTATCTCTAGTTGTAGCAATGTAACATTCGCTACATATTGCCACACAAACTGCCAACGCTCGAGTGCTACGCACACCACTCTATGCATTGCAGGCGTCGCAAAACAAGCGAAACGCCGACAGCCCCGTTACGACGAGCGAAGCCCGCCGCAGTGCGCATGCCATCCCTGCATGCGCACGAGCTACGACCGAGGGGCCAGCGCGCGTGACTGGAGCGAGCAAAGGACGTTAGAGGCCAGTGGCTCGTTATTTCGACAGACTCCGCATTTGCTGTCTTTCTTTCTCGTTCGCTCTATCGGTTACGCCAAGGCCAGCGGCGGCGCCGCCCAACGCAGGAACGGGCGCCTAAGAGCTGCACTCTAAAAATAACGGGGCGTTGTTCTTCTGGCTGAATTCATCAATATTGGCTACGTAAAGTTATCTGTCTGACGCAGTACAGAAATAGAAATAGTGATTTGTACCTAATAAGTACCATAAGATGAATGAATTATATTACTTAGCCTATATTAAAAGCGCGAAAATTCTAATCATGTATCAAAATTAGTTGTGCAGTAAGGTGCTAGCGTGGTACTGCGTTTATCTTTTGAATGACGTTAGCTTTACTGCATAAGCTGCTATGAGCTCGCAACAACAGACGATTTTGGTAGCGTAGTTGTCCGGCGACGCCGTCGGTGTCAGTCGCAGCTATCACGCACAATATAAGTTCACATCTCCCTTACACCCTGTGGAGATCGTTGACCAGCGAAACTGAAAGGGGTGGCCGCAGCGTTTATCGCTAGGTTTATCACCGAACCATTCCGCTATGTTAAGGTGAATGACTGGCGCAGGTGTGCAAGAGACTTCACTTCACTTCACTTCACTTTTATTTCCTTAAAGACCCCCTGTGGGGGTATTACATAAGGGGTGGTGTATAACAAAAAAGGAACTATACAACGGTGTTTTTAATGGCTTCTGCAAACATAGATGGGTTAGTAATGGCAGCAGTGAGGTGACACTGAATTTTCATGAAAGGTACAGCAAGGCAAATAATTTTTCTGAAAGGTACAGAACGGTACAGAAAGTCCTTTTCAAATGTAGCGCATGCCCTTTAAAGTTTTGTTTTATTTGAACTGCATTCTTCTTATTGACGCAATGTGCGTCGCCTTGGCTGGCTTTCCGCATGCGCTTGGCAGTTCGTGCGCGATGTTGAGGAGCCATTTGGGAAGTGTGAGTATTTTTGCCGTATTCTCAATTTCCGGAAACTTTAACGGACCGTAGTTCATAGAAATCGCTTTTCTCTTTTAGTGGGGTTTGTGCAAATTCTGTGGCCAATACCTGCGCTGGGGACAATGTGCTTACGGATACACGTTTCGCCTTCGGCATATGCAGCTTCGCTGTCAAAAAACATGGCTGATTCCTCTGTCATAGGAATCGGTATAACACGAAAGTGAAACTTGTCTTCACAGACGTAGTTGAGCGTTTGTTGGGCATTATTCCCAACGGCGAAGGACTGAATGCTATAGCAACAAATTGTAATATCAAGCGAAGCACGGCAAGCAGCTCGAAACTTGCAACGCGCTGCTCAAGCAGAAACGACGCACGGAACGAGCATACACAGGATGAGCGCGAACTGTCAAAGTTGTAACTTATTTTTGGGTGAGCAGCGCGCTCCTTTCACAAAAGCGGCCGCTGCAGTGAGCGAAGCGATCTTCGTGCTCTCAACGCGAACTTGCGGTGAGAGCACAAGGCGTACAAACCACCGCCATCACAAAATAAGCGCGCGCACGAGCGACCATGCCCTGTAGAGGCGCGCACTCATCGCGACGCGTGGGGCATCGACCCTTAAAGCGCGCTCTTCGAGCCCTTCGCGCCATCTCGCTAGTGATAACTAAATCACGCTGATATGCCACCGATCTCTAGTACCGCCACCAGCAAATGGTTTATATGAATAACTCGCCGTTAGCATGGCGAAGAACGTGCCGTCTGTGGCCTAATCGTTTCGCGCCGCGCGCCGCTTAGCGAGTGGTCGTAAATTCGACACTCGGTGACGGAACTTTTTCCTCTAGTTTATTTCTTTGCCATCTGTTAGTCTTTATATTTTACAACGTCATATCCGTGACGGGAATGCGTCAGTGGAGCCGTTGTGGACCCCGGCATAAAACACTTTCGTGTTTTAAAAAACTGGCTTTGAGGGGGATCGGAAATAGGCACTCTGTGTGGCAGTCGGTTATTCAACTACAGCGCCACGCATGTGCTTGAAACTTCTTCGCAAAAAGACCCTGTGCAGATGTCATATAGCAAGTGGAATCACTTTACACAAGTAGTATTGCGCTGCAGAAGAGTAAAAGACCAGGCTTCACGCAGCGTGAATTGCGTAAGAAAGAGGTGCTTTAAACTTTCTCACCTATTACAGTAGGCCCAGGCGTAATTCTTCATTATCAGATCATCATATACGTAGGCGCGCATAATGCCTTGCAGAAACGTAGTGGGCACTTCGCTACTTCGCAAAATCATGATGAAAAAAATGCCCCCACCTCCCCGATGGGAATCGTGAGGAAATGCGAATGCATTTCTTGCGCCGAGAGAGGGCACCGTTGCCGTCAGACATTTGCCTTCAACGACTTCTGCCATCGCCTTGAGAGGCGCCCAGCCAGCGAACGGCCGAGAGTGAGGCGCGAGCGGACGAGAGAGTGGGGCGCAGGGAGGAGAGAGAGCGACCGTCGAGAGAAGGAGCGGCGAAGCACTGCACCTACCCTCTCCTACACTCTCTCGCACCACATGCTCCGGTTGCTAGGGACGAGGATAAGCGCGCGCGCCCGCAGCTGTTGCTATGGGAGAAGGCGCCGCGGACAACGCCGGATGCCTCACATAGTCCGACTAAGAAATGCATTCGCATTTAAAACAGCGCAACCAACAGGAGGGGACAGAAGAAAGGACACAAAGCACTCTGCGTCCTCTCTTCTGCCCCTCCCTTCGGCTGCGCTGTTTTGCACTCATAATCATGATAATTTACGGCGTAGTGGGTACGTTGCAGAGTTTCCACTTAGGCTTGTTTCAACATAGTGAACGCAACCGCGCAGATGCTCACGAGCACGAAGAGCGCCATGAAATGCATTTGTCTACTGCGGCCTCTCTTCATTCTTTTCGGTATCTGCGCTGCCCCATCACTATGGAACTGTGCCACTGGACTTACAGTAGCCGCTTCAAGATAGTTTCCTACAGGCTCTAGAAAGGCCGCCCCTCCAGCTTACGATGTGTCTATGCTGCGTTTTCCGGTCAGGCATGGCGTGTTTTAGGGGCGAAGCTCCTTAAGGCGGCACCCGTTCGTCCCTCGTAGTCGTCGTCGTCGTAGTAGTAGCAGTAGTAGTAGCAGGCGGAGGTTACTCCGTATACCTCCCATAGGACGCCTTAATTCATGACGTCAGCGCTGGCGGCGCCAAACGTCCCTTCAGTTAATATCCTGGCGGCTGGGATTCAGAGACTCGAACGGCAGAATGGCGGCGCACACGGTATGCGTCGTCATGGCAACACTAACACCAGCCGCGCCTCCTCTCCTAGCTCCCTCGCGCGCGCCTGGTTTTTTTCTTTTTGTTTTGTTTGCGTATGCGGGCTTCCTATCCCTTTCTTTTATGACCCCCTCGTCCGCGTGCTGCGCTGTGCAGCGCGCCAGGCGCTTTTTTTTTCGCATCCGCTGCGCGTACTGCGCCGCGCGTTCGTTGTGCGTTTGAATGTGCGCAATTTGCAATCAGGCATTCTGCAAACACTGCAGTCGTGCAGCATGTGCCAGAACGCAAAAGAACGAATTGCACTCACACCACAAAATATCTTTGGTCTCGTTTTATTGTCCTCGTTTCCGAAAATCAACATTTTCATCAAATGTGGTGCGATATAGGCTCAAGAGTTTAACAGAAGTTATAAACAGGAGATTAACATACACGTGTTCATGATCACTAAACAACACGAAAGTTCTCGGCAAAGTTAAGAACTTAAAGAACAGTGGAATAAAAAACAGAACATAACACTAGGGCACATATTCAAAAACACAATTTTTATACTGACAAAAGTGCAGAACAGCGTCTGTTATATGCGCACGATATTGCACAAAATTATCATAACAAAACTGAACATTACTGGAATGGAAAAACAATGAAAGCAGTTGAAATACCTAAAAATAGAATAATAATGTAAAGATCATTTTAAAGATGTCCAAATGAACTCGACATATAACACAACTAGCCGCCCTTTATTGACTACATTTCCAAAAACGTTCATTTTCATATAACTAGTGATGATAAACGCGGAGAAAATGAACGGCTGATATCGGATGATTCATGACATCTCTTCTTGAAGTGCGCCGATTCTGCAGTTCTTCAGCTTTTCTCTGGGCGCGCCGATCAGCTGTGTTGCGTTCCGAAATACACCCTGAAGAAAAGGGCAAGTTTCAATCAGCCAAAGAGCGCCATCGACTCGTGCAAAAGTGAACTCGTTTGTTCGTCTTAGAGCAGCACAACTTTTCATACATCTACCTAATGTCTCCCAAACGTGGTTATAGGCGATGACGAGTAATTAACTGGAGACAAATGCGAAGCACACACTCAAATACGCGGTTCTGTGAGAGTTGTAAACATGTAACTATAGTTACGTCGCATGGGCTTCATGTCCGCTGCTTGTTCGTATAACGATTTAAACGCAGCATCGTGCCCTTTTCAAATCAGTCATTTTTGAAAATATTAACTGAAGCCCCACTGCAGACAACAGCTACTCGATATGGACGTGAATTCAAATTGACACAATGAAGACCGCGACTCAAAGGGCACGCTCACCTGTCGTTCTTTTGGAGGCCGGCACATATATTCCGGGACTTGTTCTGGAAGTATTCGATCAACAAAGCACTATGCACGAACAGCGCGAGTCGTAAAACATCGCGTCGCACAAGCACACAGCGAGCGAGCACCATGAAACGGACGCGCGACGGCTAACACATGCCTTACCAACGCCAGACACGAAACTTTCTAACGGATTTCAAAGTCGGCGGCGCCAGCAAGGCGGCGGAAAGCGCGCCTCCCGCAGGAAAGGGAGTTGATCCCACCAGAGAGGGGGTTGAAGAGAGTTGGGAGGAAAGAGACGGAACGCAGATTTTAACTCTGATCCCAGTCAATAGATGGCGCCTCAATTTGCCATACCGGTCACGTGGGTTTCTTTCACTAGCCTGGTAGTAGTCGTTGTCCGTAACAAGTCTTACGCTTTGACCTCCAAGGTGGTGCCGGTGGGCAGGGTTGCCACTGACTTTCGAGTAAATGTCGCCAAACAACGAGCAGAAAGTCGCCAAAAGTCGCCATTTTTTTAGAAATTTCGCCAAAAAAGTCGCCATTCTAGATGTGTGCGGCATGTCCTAGTAATAGGAATTTCCACTGATGTATAGCCCCGTAGAATACAGTGTCATTCAAAGCCCTTAAAGTATATTGACATTCTCAATGCCAGGCGCATCGCCCCTTCACCATGGGAGTGCTGGGTGTACCTGGTTCTCCGACTAGCCGCAAGATGTGCGCGGAGGCGCGAGTATGAAAGGATAAAACGCTCATGATATCCTTCCATCCCTGTGCGCTCGTTTCAAAGGTAAAAGTGTGGTAAACCTTGGGCGAAAGCCGCGAAGGCGTTGTTTGTAGACAGCTTTACATCCCCTCATATGAAAAAAAAAAAGGATTAACAGGTTTATTGAAAGTAGTAAGACAGAATTCTTACAGCTATCGTTCATTAGTGAGTCTTATACCTTTTAGTGTGAGCTAATGTGATACCGGACGCCACTGTCCCTTTCATATATAATCACTTATATCTACCCGCGTCAATCCAGTGCGTTATAATTGAACAGGTAGACATTGTAAAATGTTATATAGCAATTGTTTTCTTTGCACACGCTCACCGAGAACAGTAGAAAATGCCTGAATAAATATTTTTTTATTGCACGAACACCCGCGTATCCACCCATCGTCGCTGTACGAGCTCGATTAGGGGATACTGAAGCGGTGAATAGGTCGCCAAGCTATTCAGAATAGTTGGAGCTTTGGCGGAACAAATGGCCGGAACACACGACCAACCCGTCATCTAGCCCCTTCAGAAGCGAAACTTTAGCGAAGCTCTGAAGCATTTAGATGAATCTAGATGAATTGAGTTAGAAGCATCTAGATGAATTGAGGAGATACACACGAGTTACAGGACGGACATACAGAACGGCGCGTAATGTGCACCTCAAAACCCAGAAAAATACAGAAAATAGTGCCGCTCATTCGTTGGGAAGGCACTGAGCGTAGGATGCATAACTCAGCGGAGACCTAAGCTGAAAATCGCCAAAAATTCGCCATGTCGCCATTCATAATTTTAGGTCGCCACGGGCCTCTCAAATTCGCCAATTTGGCGAAAAGTAGCCACCATTGGCAACCCTGCCGGTGGGAGATTTTTCCTGTGCGTTGTTGAACAATAAAAAATTCGCAGCGTGCGCATTATCTAAAAGCTGAATTCTTCTGTCTCTCATTCCCCATTAGCAGCCATTGGCATGTTCTAGTAGGAAACGTTAGTAGAAGTAGAAGTGTAAGTGTTAGCTAAAAGCCGACTTCTTCTGTCTCTCATTCCCATTAGCAGCCATTGTTTACCTCCAAGGTAGTGCCTGGTGAGATTTATCCTGTGCGTGATTAAACAATAAAAATTTTGTTCAAAACGCCGTTGATTGATGAAATAAACCAACGAAAGACGCCAGATGTTTTCTAAAAGCAAAACGAAAGAACGCCAGATGTTTCCAAAGCAAAACGAAAAGACGCCAGCTGCTTAACGAAAGACGCCAGAAGTTTTCTAAAGCAATGGTTTTCTAAACAATGAAAATTCACAGCGTGCATGTAAAATCAAAGTGAGCTGCAAGTCGTCATAACTCTCATCGAACCTTTAGTATAAACGCGCCCGGTCTCACGTCGGTGATGATGTACTGGGCAGAATTCACGGAAGATTCACGGTTTACCGATGAACCTCCGCAGCTTCCCCCACTCATCATCATTCACTCCGTGGATATGCTGTGATATTTTTTTATTGCCTACATATAAAAAAAAACTAGTACCTCAGACAAGTTTGTGACGCACCTAGTCTAGAGATAATCTATAGCCGAACAGCGAAATAATATAAAAACGTTGAATCGATTAGTTTTTCACGCAAAACGACAATGGAGGTTAATGCATAACCAGATCTCTTTAGATATCGTTATAATAGAAGACTGCCACGGTGTAACTTCGAAGTCATGACTATTAATTACGTATTGACCGACATGAATAATCTTCGAGCTTAGCTTGAAATGTCGAAATTCTTTTGATGACGTTACTGGTTATTTCAGTTTCAATTTCTACTTATCGAAAATTCAGAGCACTTAATTGCTTAATTTAAGAACATACTAATGAAAAAAAAAGTTGTAGTTACATTTAGAGGTTTCAGGCTGACATACTCAGTTTTCTACAAATATATTCCAGTCACTCCGCACCGATAAAACGCCAGGCCTGCGCTGGAACCGCAGCACAGTCACAGCGAAAGCTGGAAGAGCGGCGTTTCTAGAGCCCGTTATCAGCTCTCTTGGGGCTGCAATACAAGTACACTAGAAAGATACCCACTACGCCATAAATCACAATTTTTGTGATGTTGGGAAGCACCTACTAAGCCATTATTCGTCATTCTCCGGAGAAGCGAGGCACCAGCCGCACGTCTGTAAGGCATTATGTGCACTTTGTTGACGCGGCGACTGATGACGATGAAGAATTATGGCTCATCCCTTTGTAATGGGTTGGAATCTTTAAACGGCCCAGCAGTTATGTAATTTGCAGTGGGTGACGCCCGGTTGCTATTTCCCTCTCCCGCCATGCTGTATAACATACGTTGCCGTGGGAGAGAGACGGGGTAGGGTGAAGAACTTTACTGAGACCCCAAGTAAATGGATCATGCGCTTATGAGATTCTTTGGCAACCAATGCAAATGCACTTGCGAGGAACCCACTACGCTCTAAATCATTGTAATTTTACTGAGACCCCGAGGAAATGGAACATCCGCTTATGGACTTCCTTGGCAATCAATACAAGTGCACTTGCGAGAAACCCACTACGCTCTAAATCACTGTAATTTATCTGAGACCCCTAGGATTTGGATCAAGCGCTTATGGGCTTCCTTGGCAACCACTACAAGTGCATTTGCGAGGAACCCACTACGCTATAAATCATTGTAATGTTTGAGAAGTAGGGCAGCTGGCACTGGGCCATTTTTCGTCATTCTACGAAGAGCCGTGGTACCTGCTAAACGCATGTAAGGCATTATGCACACTTTGTTGATGCTGTGCCTGAAGACGATGAAGAATTATGGCAAAGTCCTTTGTAATGGGTTGGAAGCATTCAACAACCTACTCATTGCGCAATTAGCATTGTGTGACGCCTGGTTACAGAATTCGCGTTGTGCGACGCGTTGCGCGACGTTTGGTGCTTATTTTACTCTCTACCACGCTATATTGCATATGCTAATGTGGTTCCTTCCCGACATGAAGTCTGTATAGGACCTTTTTGCATAGCAGTTCCAAGCACCGGAATGGCTCAGAGGTTGAATACTGGGCTCTCACGCAGAGGACCCAGGTTCGAACCTCGTTGCATCCTGGAGTTTTTTTCTTATTTCGTTTTTTTTCTTATTTCGAGCGATACTGGTTACGGACACCGGCGGCGGCGGCGGCGGCAGCGGCGGCGGCGGCGGACAACTACGGCGCCAAAAACGGCCGGTGAAATGATCTCATAACAGCTTTCGCTGTAATAACCGGATAATTAAAGTTAGCTGAAGAGCGCACTTCGGTGCCACGATCAACAAACTATGACTTTTAAGCGCGACAGCGTTAAATGTCTCGTTGCGCAGCAATGCCGGCGTCACAGTACAGCATACCAAGGGGTGGGAAAGAGAACTGAGGGTGAGAAAGAGTGATGTCCGAATTCCAAGGAGGCAAAAGAGAAGATAGGGCAATGTAGAAAGAGATAAAGAAAGAGGAAAGAAGGAAGAACTCAATCTGCGTTCCCCTGGTGGTGGCGCTTGCTTCCCAGTTCCGCTTTTAAAGCGAAAGCTTTACTGGCCTAGTCGAGCGAGTTTCGCTGTGTATCTGCGCGTGGCCTTGAAGCGAAGAACGGATACCCCCTGAGAAGCCACGTCAAGTTTTGTTGTGTAGTTGCATTTGTGCACGAGCCTACAAAGAACGCGTTCGACGGCTCGTTTGTCCACCTCTCCGAATGCCCTTCCTCAGCGTGCGAGGTGAAAACGCAACGAGCGCGCGCATCTGCTAGCTGAGGAACACGCGAGAGTCTCTAAGTGGTTTAGGGGCCTGGCGTTTCTCGCATCGACTGCGGCAACAGCTTCGGAAACTGACAAAACAACGGTAGTGAGTGCATGCATTACGGAAAGTTCGACTAGCCATATCGTTCGGTTGGCAAACTGTGCTTCGGCTACGGGGGTAAACAAGCATAACCAAGTAAACAAGCTTTCGTTGCATAACCAAGCGTACGAGCTAAGAAGCAGTCATTTTTTTGCAGCTACACTTCACATTTGTGGAACTGGCTTTAATTACTTCTTTGTGACTTACATATGCGGAACGGCACGGCGGCTCAGACGCTGACGGCAAAAACCCCCCGACGGTGTCCATGTCGTTGTGACCGCAGTAATAAACAGCAGTTTTCACATTCTGGTCTTGCTTTGCTGAAAACGGACGTCGCAGACATACACGTTTAAAGAAACTAGTCCGATATCTTGCACGTACACGCATATTTAACAAGTTTTCACATCAAACGATGATTGCTTCAAGCACATGTTTCCAATGCACTGTCCGCAATACGGCGTCCGTAAAGATATTAAAGTCCTACTGTTTGGCATTACTTTACCTCCCTCCAGTGAAATTATTTATCGAGGTTTCTTTTTCAGATTGACATTCTGATAGGCTACGGTCGAGTCACCCATGTGTCAAACTTTCGGTTTCCTTTCCCAGAGCTTATGGCCATCGCGGACCTTCTGTTGGTAAGTAACGCTGCATGACAGAAATAAAGACTTAGTATTGAGATTATTCTGATGGCAATGACGACAATGATGGCACCCTTTGAAACAGGGAGGCGACTAGTAATCAACTAATTGTTCTTTACAATCGTATGTTTATCCATCTGTTAAAACCAAGCATCCCAGTTATCTTTTCTTTTTTACACAATAGTGTTTCAATAACGTGCTCTTATCCATGCATCAAACGACACGAGCTCTCTCGTACTCACTCCTGCTTTTTTTCCACCAACATTCTAAACGCCTCTTGCTTAGATGAGCCACTAGCCAGTGATTCATTCAATTCATTTTCAAACCCAGATAATCTAAAATTAGTCCCCTTCCACATGTCTGGGGGGGAACTCCGAGCATTTCATTGTAATACGTGGAGTTCTCGTTTAGCTTGCTTGCACCGTACAGACGCCTTACCCCGCAGTGAATATTTACACAGGAATGTGTTTTCTTTTGTCTTGAGGTAGCAGAGTGCGGCCTCTTGTGTTATTATATATGTTTTACACGTATAAAAACAGTCCGCGTTTTTAAATCCCTGTGGTCAGTTTTGTTTCCACCCTTTCTATGCAATGCGGACTCTCTGCTTCTGAAGAATTTTTATGACGGCCTTGTAATGACACTTCTCTTTGTTTTTACACATTAAATTGTCCTCTTTTTATTTAATAAATTCATTAATTTTTTTTCTTAAAATCTGTGTCTGCGCTGTTTAGGTACAGGTATTTGTGTACATCAAGAAGGCTATTTTATTTTACCGCGATTGCTGAATAATTATCCAAACTTATCTTGGTCTTCGCTTTTAGCACTATGAACGGAGCTCCACTTGCGCTGCCTCATTTCTGCCCTTGCCCTGAACCCCATATGACACACAGCTATCAGAAGTTGATAGTCAAAAAAAAAACAACTAAAAAACAAGTCAAAGGTTGAAATTCGCGAAAACTTCTACATGGCTGACCTGAAAGAGTACCGTCCCTCCTATAGGAGACACGGGTACTGTTTACTGGTAATGCTGTGCCCATATATGTTCTTCTTCCCGGTACTCGTGTTCGCTGTACCCATGTACTTTTTCCCAGTAGCGCCCACATATGGACAGTTCAAAAATGCTCGCGCTACCTTGTGGGCTGTAGGTTTTTTCACTGACCAGGTGAATATCTTGAGACAACGACTTCCAAATATGCCCACCTCCTGCACTGGACTGCTGCTTTGCAGCAATATTGTTTCGAGATAGGCTACAGTAGAGGGAGTCTCGATGATGGTTTAGGTCTAAGCCTCTAGCTTGAGAGTCAGCCTGGAAAGCTTTGTGTAATAATCGCACCTCTTTCTTCCTGAATAGGATTCGTAGTGTTTTATTTTGTTGCACGTGGTAGTGTATAACTAGGCAGCTGTCAAGTGTATAACAAATTTGTGTATGTTTAATGCTACTTTCATATTAGTACAACTGCCAGTATTACGTCGCAATACAAGTAAGCCTGGCAGAGCTGCGTGAGAATTCGTCAGTGAGTGAGCGGACTAGATCGAGTGCAGTTCTAGGAGACCCTTATTGTGATTGGAAGACTGCTGCTGCACCTTCCGAGCCATCTGAGCTATGATCATGAAGTTGAACGACGTTAGAGATCACCCACAGTGTTACGCACTCAGAAAAGATGGACGAAAACCAGGAACGGCTGCAAGATTCGACCAGAGTCGTTCCTTCTTCGACAGCAGATGTCGTTCCCTGTCTATGAAGTCTTCTTTCCGCGGCGGTGCACTTTGTCGGGCTCACTTTGCACAGCAATGTTTAAAACTAACGCCCAACGCATACAGCAACCAGCGTTCCTAGCCATCATGCTAACATCGACGAACGTGTGTCAAGGCACCAGTCTCTCTGGTTTGTGTAGACACATCGTCAAAAGCGGCTATGCTGGGACAGTTGGGAGGACAAAAAAGCCCTGTATATATCAGAATGGAAGCGGGTGAACAGCTCCAGACGCTCTCGTCTCCTTCAGCTCACGTCTGAAAGAGGAAGTGCGCTGGAAGTTTCTGTAGTGCTCTTTCGAGTGCGCACGGTGTATTAAAGGCTTGTTTTTGCGAAGGCTCGTCTTTTCTGTGAAACGCTCTCCGGTTGTCGACCTGGTTGGAGCTTCGAGCATGCGCTCCGGAGGTTCACCCCTTCCGTCACTCTAACACCACCTAATCACTCTGCCACAGATGCGTGTTCATCGTTGAAACGTTTCTTTCATGTGAATGAGACGGCTACCTGGACGAGTTGGTGTTTATTCATCATGAATTGAAACACCACACAAAAAACTAGCATTAAAGGAAGAACGACACGCACAGCGCTAGTTGTGGTTGTGTCGTTCTTCTTTTGATCTGTCTTCTGTGTGCTGCTTAAATTCATACTGTTTACGTGTGTTTTACGGGACGTCGATTGGCAACGAGGATGAAAGAAGTCGGCGATAGGCTGTGTGACTCGCGACATGGGCGATGAGGACTAGTGTTCGAATAAAGACGACTACAGACGGTCCTCCCCTCTGAAGGCTATATCCGTCCGCTGCCGTTTTTCGGTAAAATGGTTCTCATCTTTAGAATCACCACACTTGGCGCGCGTCGCTGCCTCATGCTACGATCTGCAACGCTTCGCACTGCGATAAATCCTCTGCATTTCGACTGCGTTTTTATGGGCAAGCTCATTAACGTTTATTTTTCAAATCACTACCGCAGGGTAAGTCCCTGCAAGTATATTGTAATCTAGAAGCCAAGCGGCTGGAGGAGAAACACGAAGCGACGAAGCGTCGCGAATGAGGCAGTTGTGAACAAAAAACATCGCGGGTTGCCGATAAAACATTCGTGTACTAATTACATTTCCTTTCCTGGTGTCTAGCTAGCACAAGCAAACACGAATACATTTCGCTTCAAGCCTCCGAACATTTGATTTCCCTATGCTGAGGTCAAAGGGTAGTGGGTCAATATCTTTGACGTGCAAGCGTTAGGGCTCCATTTTTAAAATCGCCGTCGTTAAAGGGACACTCAAGACAAGAACAATTTGTCTCGTACTAGTAAATTACTCTTTCACAATACCGAAATAACCGCGCTTGCCACCGGAAGACTCTAGGTAAGCGTGAAAACGCGCAAAAAAAATAATGCCGGTGGCGACGCCACCTTCAAATTCTCGCACCAATCGCTGTGATGTCACAAATCTTGATGGTGCGTAGATGGCCATACGTCGTTCCTAATCGTCAAAAATCATTAAAAAGTGCATTTCCTTTGAGGGGGCCAGAGGTTTAAAATACGAAGTTTGAAGAAATATTTTTGCGCCAATGTTGCCAAAATACGAAAAATACACATTGAAATCCGTGACGTCACGCGCTGAGATACCAGCGCGAAATTGAAAAGTGAAACTGTAATCTTGGTTCTTTGTCCTTCATACATATTACGGTGAAATTAACCTCTATATAGCTTCCAAAGTTTAATTCATCAACCACAGGTGTCCGACCGTTAACGCTGCCGGTAGGAAGCTCGGTCGTCGTGTGCGCCCGAGCCAGTGTCCATTGCTTTGGCCGTCCAGGGCGACAAACATGCCAATATCTTCAGCGACTTCAGCGCAGCCATCCGTGCCTTCACCGTTGGCGCCGTATGTAAGGAAGCCTGTCGCATCCTCGACGGCAAAAGCATCGCCACCCACGCTCCCAAATGCTTCCCCGCTCACTTGGGTCCATCATGGGAGGCCCCACAAACCTGAACGAGCTGGCCCACTTCAAGGCGCGAGGTCTCACTTTCCGGGACCACATAGGTCTCGCTTTCCGGGACCCCCACCGGCCCTCAGTGGTGAAGAAAAAAGATAGACCGACCACACGAAACGAAATTTCGCAGCAGTTTTACCTTGGCAGGAAAGGCTTTCCCCTTCCTCACAAGAAGCTAAATAGAGCACAGGCATTGACTCTCAGATTATTGCTGACGGGCTCGTATACCAGCCCAACTTCATTACACAAAATTTATCCCCGACACTTATCCTAGTAGCTCTACCAGGCAGTGCAACAACTTGGCTACCTTAGACAATATCTCTGGCGTTGCCTCTCGTTACGAGGCACGGATCAAATCAACCACGGCAAGTGACTGTCTACTATAAAGAGCCCCTATCCCGGGGCTCAAGAATGGGCTGTCCAAAGGGCCCAAGATGTGAGGGTTGGGCTTGGCCTGGCTGTCCCGACGTGGGAGCGGCCCGCTGCGCGCTGAGTCGTCCACCTCAGGACTTTCAGTAACATTTTGCACCATCTATCCATTCATCCATCTTAACCGATTAATTGTTTCACTTTACTGTCCCTTTAAAGTGGCTCAAAGCAATCGTGGTTACCATAAAGAGACGTTCTACGATCATTGCACACGAGGATAGCACCAATTAGCTTGCCAATTGCCCGCGTTGACGGAGTGAAATGTAACCGTAACTTTTTTCTTACATGCATTCTTTCACATTATTCATTTGTCCGCATCTCACCTTCCGTACATCCCGTGCACACTCATCTTGTATCCGCTGGGGAAGAAATAACCATTGACTCTTCACATTGTGGCAATTCCCTTCAGCTGCTGCCGCGTGTTGATAAGGTCGGCAGCATCTGAGGGTGAACATCGCGTTTTCTGCCATGGTCACACTATGCAGCATGAAACACACTATCACAATCTACATCTTCCCTTGCTCTGTGTGACGAAGCCTACCTATTTCTCTCAGGCCCTCCTCAACCCAAAGCGGGACAGCGGTCATTTTCACGTGCCCGATGGAATTCAGCACCTCATTCAGGGAATGTGCAACCTATTTAATGGACAACCGTGCGCGCTGTTCATGACGCTGACATTGGTCAGCAGCAGTGCACAACTAAACAAGGTAAGAAGAAGGTGTAAATACGTTGAACCATTTCATGTTTACAATAGCAAAACTCCCTGCCTTTTTCGAGTTTATTCATCAAAGACGTCAAATTTTTTTGCGAAGGGGGCGGGAGTGGGGAAGCGGGGTGTTCAACTATACTTTACGTATGTGGGTACGCACACAAAATTGAAAATTTTCGAGGGGTTTGGGGCGCTTCAAATCCCTCGATTGCCCTTAAAACCCCGTGGCAATGCCAGTAAATAATGATATCAGCTTTACCTAATACGGTCATTCCACGCCAACTGTCCCAGTCGAGGCGCTCGACAAAAATCAATTTCTTTAAAAAAATCTGGAAATATTACGCACATATAGGAATTAGTAATACAGTGTTTTCCCAATATAATTTGAGCGGCAGAAAACCTTTGAGCACGTGAGCGCCATTTGACCTTCACGAAATGTAGGAAAACTAATTACGAAAAAAAAATCGCTATAAATCGACCGTTCTGGGCATTCTTTCAGCACTTGTTTTTTTTTGCATTGTTCAAACATCGTGATTTCATTTTAGGGTAGTTCCTTATAGGAGCTTTATATTTTTTACTCCTTAGCGCGTAGGAGAAGTTGAGTAAATTGTCGTGTGTTCGGGAATTTTTCTACAAAAGACAATTATTGATCAAAGGTATAAAATATTTTTACAAAACTCTCCGTAAAACGTCTGCTGAATTTTTTTGCCTGTGTACGGCCAATAGGCTCTAAAATTAAATCCTGAACTTGGCAAAAACGCTATATTGGCCTATGTTGAGATGTCTGTAGCACCCTAAGGTGGTCCAAGAAAAAAACAGGCGGAAAAGTGCATACGGTTGAGAATCATAAAGACATTGTCCAGAGAAAGTTTAATCAAAGTAGTTTTTGTTTTAATCGAGAAAACAACTTTTGAAGATTAGTCCCACCATCCCACCATTTAATTGTTTTGCTGTGGGGACAATACAAACCAACTCAATTGCAACCAACTACAAATACAACTAACTCTTGCAGTGCATAAAACATCATCTTTCATGCAGTGCATAAAATAATAAATAGCAAGTTGAAGATTATTTTTAAGAGGAGTCTATTAGTAAGGTCGCCGCGCAAAAATTTCTCGATATAATATGTGAAGAACACCTATGGTGCAATGCACATATCAATAGCCTAGCAGTGGAACTGGAAAAATGTGTGGGATGTTTACACAACGCGGCTCCTTTCATCCCTGTGCGCCTAATGATAACTATGTATTATGCACTGTTTCATTCAAAAGCATGGTATGGAAATTTAGTAGGGGGAACCACAACGCAAGGGAATTATAATAAACTAGTAACACTACAAAAACGGGTACTGCGTTGCTTTGAACGCAATAGGGGCAACCCATGGGACCTTAGAACACCACCTTTATTTCGAAAGTATATTATATTAAGGGCTGACCAAATATTTTATTCTAACTTACTTCAATCAATACATCGTGAAAAAACATACATTAATAACAGCAACAATAAATCAACGTGCTACTTTAGAGATCAAAAGCGCCACATGCCAATAACACGAACTAATTATGGAAAGCAATCTCTGAAATATCAAACCATGTCTCTCCTTAATAAATTAGAACGAGATTTGGACTTCGATGTTAATCCAAACCTTTTTAAGAAACAACTAAAGGGGATGTTGATCAATACAGCTTTCACTTTCAGGTTATCACATTAAAATACATGTTACTTCCTTTATTCTGTATACGTATGCATTTTTCCTCGTGGATATTGACCGACCGTGCATTTGTTTAGAAGCACTTGTGCTTTTACGTTTGTGCTTTATTTGTTAGTTACTTATTTTATTTATTCATTTTTGACACAAATATTGTGTTGAACAAAGTTACTTGTTGTATTTACTCGTTTTACATGTATTTATTGTAGCATGTATTTACTCGTTTTACAGATTGTTTGTTACTGCTGTGCAAAGCAACCTTTTCTAGCTTCTATCCCTAGGTAATCTTTAAAATTCTTAGCGAGCTATGAACCTATCGAGAAGTTTTGTATATCTTTACACCCTAGATTTAAATAACTTTTTGTATATTGCGAACAATTTGCTATGTATTTGTTGTTTATTATTTTTGTAAAACCAGTAAAGAGGCCTTTTGTCAGGCATTGCTATACTTTAGCTTCTGTTCCTTCGTTGGTGTAATTAAAAAAAAGGAATCTGAATCCTAAAAATATAAAGCACCTATAAGGCAATGCCCTATAATGAAATCACGATGCTCCAAAAACGCAAAAAATTAAGTGTTGAAAGAATGCCTGCAACAGTCGATTTATAGCACATTTTTTCCTACCTAGATTTTCAACATTTCGTGAAGTTTCAAAAGGCGCTCACGTCCCCAGAAATTTTTCGCCGCTCAAGTTACTTTAGCAAAATATTCTCTTACTACTTTCTGTATGCGTGTAAGTGTGATTTTTTAAAGAAATTCATTTTTTAAGAGCCCCAAATGGGACAGTTGGCTAGGAATGACCCAATAGTAAATATAAAATTAGAACAACAAAAGGATCCCCAAAGTCAAAAACTCCCACACACGATCTGAATGGAACAACACTGGTATATAGATCAATCAGTGGTTAGAGTGAATATACAGGCAATTGGAAACATCAAGTACAAGTGCGAAAAATAAGAAGATATAGCACTGTTTAGTGCGATAAATTGGCGATAAAGGCTTGAGGAATGAACAATGTCAGGTAACAATGAAAATCGTGGAAGCGATGCAAGACGTCGTAGTATCGCTACATCAGTTATTATTATTACCACCACAGAGCTCAGTTGCTAGGATGAAAAACGCTTCCGCATTGGTTTGTCCCATATATATCAGTCTAAAATTACGCCTGTGGTGAGAGTAATTTCTTATATCGTGCTGCAAGGTGGAATTCTTATCGTTATTATGGTAGCGCCACTAGAATGGAAATTAAAATATTCGCGCCATAGCAAACAAATAAGAACGGTAAAAAAACGCCAGGCCTGCGCTGAAACCGCAGCACAGTCACAGCGGAAGCTGGAATAGCGGCATTTCTAGAGCCCGTTGTAAGCTCGCTTGGCGGTACAATACAATTACACTAGAAAGGTACCCACTACGCCATAAATCACAATTTTTGTGAAGTTGCGAAGCACCTACTAAGCCATTATTCGTCACTCTGCGGAGAAGCGAGGCACCAGCTACACGTATGTAAGGCATTATGTGCACTAATGACGATAAAGAATTATGGCTCAGCCATTTGTAATGGGTTGGAAGTCTTAAACGGCCCACCAGTTATGTAATTTACATTGGGTGACGCCCGGTGGCTATTTCCCTCTCCCGTCATGCCGTATAACATACGTGGGAGAGAGACGGGGGGGGGGGGCGAAGAACTTTACTCAGACCCCGAGGAAATGGATCATGCGCTTATGGGCTTCCTTGGCAACCAATACAAGTGCACTTGCGAGGAACGCACTACGCTATAAATCATTGTAATTTTACTGAGACCCCGAGGAAATGGATCATGCGCTTATGGGCTTCCTTCGCAGCCAATACAAGTGCACTTGCGAGGAACGCACTACGCTATAAATTATTGTAATTTTTTAGAAGTAGGGCAGCAGGCACTGTGCCATATTTCGTCATTCTACGGAGAGCCGGGGCACCTGCTTAACGCATGTAAGGCATTACGCGCCCTTTGTTGATGCTGTGCCTGATGACGACGAAGAATTATGGCAGATCCCTTTGTAATGGGTTGGAAGCATTCAACAACCTACTCGTTGCGCAATTCGCATTGTGTGACTCCTGGTTACAGAATTCGCGTTGTGCTACGCTTGGTGCTTATTTTACTCTTCCACCACGCTATATTGCATATGCTAATGTGGTTTCTTCCCGAGATGAAGCCTTTATAGGACCTTTTTGTAAAACACTTTCAAGCACCGGCATGGCTCACAGGTTCAATACAGGGCTCCGACGCGGAGGGCCCAGGTTCTAACCTCGTTCCATCCTGGAATTTCTTTCTTATTTCGTTTTTTTTTCTTATTTCGAGCGATACTGGTTACGGACACCGGCGGCGGTGGCGGACAACTACGGCGCCAAAAACGGCCGGTGAAATGATCTCATAACAGCTTTCGCTGTAATACATAGTAGCGCTTACGTTTTCGCGACAAAATTAGCAGCACCATGCTTCCTGAGCATTTCAAGATTAATTCCTCGCGCACCGATGTTATTGCCATAGTGTTGAGCTGGATGACTTGCAATTCAGGAGCCGTTGCGCTATCGCGAAAATCGGGGTAAGCAAAGCTTGGCGTGTTTGTGCTTGACGTGCTACATTTCTTTATTTTTTTAGCGGCGAAGCTGTTAGTCGAACCATCAAAATGGTAGTGGTGTTGCAGAAAACTAGCATCATCATAAACTGGTGTGTGCCACAGAATTTGGGCAAATCCCACTACTCACCACTCCGGCGTGGCCTGCAATAACCCTGATGGGTGAGAGAGCGAGTACAGTGAGAAAGAAACAGAAAGAGAAAGAAAGATATAAAGAGAGAAATTTTTGCAGAAAAAATAATCCTTCACGAGGTGGGACTCTAACCCGCGTACCCTCGATCCCAAGGCTAGCGTCCTAACCACTCGGCTGTCCAGGCACACTAGCAGAGCATAGCGTAGCCCTGTATGGTATAGCGCAGCAAGAGGGTGGGAAAAAGAAGTGAGAGTGAGGAGGAGAGATGTGATGGTGAGGAGGAGCGAAAGCAGGATGGAAGAGAGTAAAGCGTAGCACAGAAAGAATGAGAAAGAAAGAAATAGAGAGAAATAAATGCACAAAGAGAGAAAGACATAACGTCAGCCAAAGAGAGAGAAAAGGACGGCTGATCCCTCGTCATAAGAATCGGTATAACACTAACGTGAGACGTGTCGTCACAGAAGCAGTTGATTGTTTATAGTGCATTGGTATATGAGAGCTTGTACAATGTCTATTGTTGTTTGGAAGACATGGCACCGCTTGATCAGGACGAACCCACGCTGATGCCTAGTTGCACATCACCGTACCGACCACTAACACCCCTGATCATGATTAGGCAGTGCCGTAGCTCAACTTGTCAAGATATAACTGGACACCGCATATGGTGAATCCTGCGCAAACATAGCATCAACAAGCACATACTAAACACCGATACTCGATATGCAATCCGTAAAAGCGTGGTGAAACGCGAACAGAAGCGCGACGAGCGTCGTGTCTTTCCCCTAGCGTTCCCGTTAATTCTCACAGGGCGATCGGGCAACGCGTTGCGATAGCCAGGCGAGCATCGAAGAGCTCTTTTTCAATATGGATGGACGCTATGACCGATGGATGGATGGATGGATGCTATGAGCGTCCCCTTTATAACGGGGCGGTGACATGTCTGCCACCATGCTCGAAGAAAAAAGAAAAAAAAAACTTCCTTGTTTCATGCTGGCCTAATACCTTGTCTACATTGATTAAATCTATCTTATTATACCAAAAAAAAATATAAATTCACGTACGGTCTATCTCTCTGCCTCTTAAGGCAGAATGACCTTATTCCCCCCCCCCCCCCATTATTTATTTTTGTACTTTATCTCTACTCTTCTGCCACCAATACTCTAACCGTCTCTTACTTATTTCTATCGCGGACGTGTTCAGCTTTCCATTGTTGTCCCTAAAACCCAAGGCTTCCTGTAGACTCGTGCCCACAGGTATACCTGGGTGAATATCGCCACATTCAATCAGTACATGTTCCATCGTTTCCTTAGTTCCCCCGCAGCATGTACAGTGTTCGTCTTCGTTACTGAATCTCGCTTTATAACTTCGCGTTCTAAGGCAGCCCGACCTTGCTTCAAACAGTAAAGCGCTTCCCCTTGAATTATCATAAACCTTTCCCTCCTTATTTCGTTTTTTCCCTTTCGGTAGTTACTCAGAGCCGGCTTCTTTTCCATCGCTGTCATCCAATAAGTCCTCTCCGCCTCCCTGACCTTCCGCTTAATGCTCCCTGTTGCCATATCGCCCGCACTGCTAGCCGTATATTTACTGGTGAGCCTCCTAGTTCTCTTTCTCCACTGCGTGTCAACGCTTTTTCTATACAAATACCTGAAAACCTTCTCTGCCCATCTACTCTTCTTCATTTTCCTCAGTCTCTCTTCGAATCTCATTTTGCTCTGAGCTTCCCTCACTTCAAAGCCTGTCCATCCGATATCACCCTTTACAGCCTCAATTGTCGTCTTCCCGTGAGCGCCCAACGCGAGGCGGCCCACCATCCTTTGATTTACATCCATTCCTGATTGTACCTCTGACTTCATGCAAACCACTGAGTTCCCAAATGTAAGCCCCGGGACCATCACACCCTTCCACAGCCCTCGAAGCACCTCGTACCTATTGTATCCCCATAAAGCTCTGTGCTTCATAATTGCAGCATTCCTCTTTCCCTTTGCTACCGCTGCTTTCTCTTGTACCTCCATATATCTATCCCCTTCATTTACCCATACTCCGAGGTACTTGTACTCGCTTACCCTCGGTATTTTTTGGCCCTGTATGAAGACCGCATGGTCTTCGTGATCATTGAATACCATCAATCCACATTTTGTTGCACTAAATCCTAGTCCTAGAGCCTCACATTCCCTTCCGCATATATCTGCCAGTCGCTGTATATCATCTTGACTGTCCGCAAATAAGACAATATCATCAGCATAAAATAGACCTGGAAGCTTCTGTTCAACCATCGTGCCGACCTGTTTGTGTGACAAATGAAATCCAATGTTGCTACCTTCTAGCGCTTTTTCCATCCTCACCATATACAGCATGAATAACAGCGGGGACAAAGGACATCCCTGTCTCAGCCCCTTGCTAATTTCAACGCTGTCCTTGCTACTTATTCCTTCCCATTCTATACAAACTGTATTTTCTCGGTACATTTCCCTCAAAAGCTGTATACAGTCGTCCCCTATGCCCACTTCTTTCAATATATCCCACAAAATTTCCTGCTTAACGTTGTCATACGCTCCGGTGATATCTAGATAAGCTATGTATAAGGGCCTGTTTTCTATTTTCGATATTTCTATACACTGGGTAAGAACAAACAGATTATCGTCTAACCGCCTGTCGATTCGAAATCCATTCTGAAGTTCTCCCAATATATCATTTTTTTCTACCCACGCTTCTATTTTTAATTTTACTGCCTGCATCGCCAACCTGTACAGCACCGATGTAATGGTTAGCGGTCTATACGAGCGAATGTTATCCTTTTCTCCCCTGCCTTTATAGATTAAGTTCATTCTACTTTTTCGCCAACTGTCTGGTATTTCCCGCTCCTGTAAGCACTTTTCTACGGCTTTCAGCAGTGCTTCTTTAGTGTTATGTCCGAGTTCGTTAATGAGGCTGACGGGAACCCCATCTAAGCCCGGAGTAGTGCGCTTAGGAATTTCTCCTTCGGCCTTCTTCCAATTGAAATTCTCTAGTACTACATCTTCGTCAGTTGCACTCCTTTGCGTACTATTACCTACCGGGGGAATCCCCTGGGTGACCTTTTTAAACGAATCGGCTGTTATCTTTCGGATGTAACCTAGCGCTTTATGCCCTTCCAGTTGATTTCCTCCTTCATCTACCAAACGTTGTTGCATTGTGACAGACTTCCTACCTAGCGCTTTTAGGTGGCTCCAAAATATCCTAGGCGCGGCCTTCTTCTTTTCGCGAATCTCTGTCATCCAGCGTTCACTTTCACCTTTAATTTTTGCCTCGACTAATTTCTGCACGATGGATTTTTCCTCTAAATATATTTCCCATATTTGGTTGACTTCGTCCTGTGGCCGCTTCTCTTTTTTTGCCTGTCTGTGCTCCCGTGATGGCTCACGTCGCTTCTCGATCGCCTCCCGGATTTCTTTGTTCCACCAACTTTTCGGCTTTCTGTTTCCTTTCCAACAAATAGTTTTCTTCTCTTTTTCCATTTCTTTTGTGATTATATGTAGCAGCTCACTATACTTCCAGTCTTTGCCTGGCAGTTCGTCTACTTTTTCTTCGACTCTTGCGGCTACATTCGTTATTTGTTTGTCATTTAGATACAAGCTGCCAAATTTTGATTCTATGTTCTTATTTTCAGTTTTATATCCCATTTGTAATATTATGCGTTTATGATCACTACCCAAGCTGTTAATGCCTTCCTCGTCTATTCTCATCTCTCTAAGGGTTATGCCTCGGTTATTAGCGCGTGCCACTGCTGCTGTATTGTCCCCTTCCCTTCCCAAAACTACTTCGCGGAAGCTAGGTCCTGTGACCCTTGCACCTGTCTTTTCCAAACCTGTTTCCCCCTTCGCGTCGACCACTGTGGGGGTCGATGCCCCTCTGTTCCCGCTGTCGCTTGCTTCCTTGTTCGCAATGACTACCTTTGCTAACCCCTCCTCGGCTGACTTAAGCCTTTCCCCCATAGCCATCGTTTTTTCCCGCTCTGTCGCCAACGCATTTTCCAGCTCGGCGATTCTTACCATGAGCTCATTCTGGGCAGCCATCATTATTTCCATTTTCGCCTCTAACTCGCATTGCTTACACTTGGCGTCAGCTCCGTCTGTCTTCTCATCCGTACCAACCTCTATTTTCCATCCCATTCCGCACCCTGAACACCTTACGGTCTTTTTGACCATGGCTAGATCGTTCACACGGCGGATTAAATACACTTAAAGCCAAATGAGGCTTGGGCTAAAGGCGCCACCTCGTGCTGTGTTAAAGCATTGATGAAATTACACTCCTCCTATTATAAACGCGCCGAATGGGACTATCCGGAGGTTGTTGTAGCTGGAGCTAATTCCGGAGACAGCAATGTTTTTTCCGAGCCTTATGGCACACATGTCACCGCCCCGTTATAAAGGGCACGCTCATAGCGTCCATCCATCCATCCATGCAAGAGCACTGTCAGAGGAAAGTGTGAAAAATAAAAGGGGCGTTTATGTAACCTCTGTTATGTGTTTGGCGGTAGCTCAGTGGGCTAAACGCCCGCCAGAGAGGTCGTGGCTCTCACTACTGTCAACAGAACATTTTCTTATAATTTTTGTTTCTTCGCCATCTGATGGCGTCCATTTTGATGACGTACTTCGGAGACGGAAATGCGTCATGAAAGTCTTGGTGGACCCCGGCAACAAACAATTTCGTGTTAAAATAGGATAAAAAGAAACAGGAACCAACCACTGAGACCAGATACTGCACCACCACGCCAAGCCCCGCATGCGCGGTAGCTAAGCCACACCTACCGACGCAGGCATTGTATTCAACCTCCGCTCTACTGTGCATAGTTTAGCTGCTCCCGATCGAGCCGAGGCAGCCATGGGGCGTCCTAAGAAAGTGCTTACTCATGAAGAGCAAGCCGCGCTTATCGAAGCTATACGTGTCGGTCGACGGGTAGTACGAGCGGCGACGGGCCCGTGCATCGCTCTGCCAAGCTTTGGGTAAACTGCCAAGCTTTATGCAAGCTTTGCGCATCGCTCTGCGAAACTTTGTGGAACTTAGTGCAAACTTCCCACAATTTTTTCCTTCTCTTCTTCCTTCCTTCTTTATTGTGTTCTCTCTTTCTTTCATTCATTCTGTCTATTGCGTTCCGCAATCATCATCATCATCATCAGCCTGTCTACGCCCACTGCAGGGCAAAGGCCTCTCCCATGTTCCGCCAATCAACCCGGTCCTGTGCTTTCTGCTGCCACGTTATACCTACAAACTTCTTAATCTCATCTACCCACCTAATTTTCTGTCTCCCCCTCACGCGTTTACCATCTCTTGGAATCCAGTCAGTTACCCTTAACGACCACCGGTTATCCTGCCGACGTGCTACGTGCCCGGCCCATATCCATTTCTTCTTCTTGATTTCAACTATGATGTCCTTAACCCCCGTTTGTTCCCCTGACCCACTCTGCTCTCTTCCTGTCTCTTAACGTTACACCTATCATTTTCCTTTCCATCGCTCGCTGCGTCGTCCTCAATTTAAGTTGAACCCTCTTTGTAAGTCTCCAGGTTTCTGCTCCGTAGGTAAGTACCGGTAAGATGCAGCTGTTATATACCTTTCTCTTGAGGGATAGCGGTAGATTACCATTCATGATTTGAGAATGCTTGCCGAATGAGCCCCATCCCATCCTTATTCTTCTAGTTATTTCACTCTCATGGTTCGGCTCCGCGGTTACTACCTGTCCTAAGTAGACGTACTCCTTTACAACTTCCAGTGTCTCTCCACCTATCGCAAAGCACTGTTCTCTGCCAAGATTGTTCCACATTACTTTAGTTTTATGCAAATTAATTTTCAGACCTACTCTTCTACTTTCCGTATCCAGTTCAGTAATCATGAGCTGTAAATCCGCAATGCTCCATCCTAAATGTTTCGTCCTCCATGCCGCCAATTGACCCTTCATCCACGTGTTTAGCAGCGCAATGCTTCATTTGCTATAGACAACAATGACGGTCGTACGTTCATATCCAGGCAACAATTAATGTGCCATTGTGCTATGCAAAGGATCAGATTGTCGTATCATAAATGACTGATCGCCGAGAAGCCCTCGATCGACAGTGCATAAATTGTTTAAAATTGACGCAAATACGCGTGTGACCGGCGGACCTTCGAGGGCCTTATATGTGCACACTCGCATATCTGTACACGCGCGGGTCCTGCTTTCTGTAGGTTTTATTGCGATAGCAATTATATGGACAGTCTCGGCTGATTTTTGCCGTCGCCGTCGCCACCGTCATGCTGCGTATATATATATATATATATATATATATATATATGTGACGCTATGAATGAGAGACGGGCCGTGGCTCATACGCCATACTTTTATTCCATTGCACGAGCACTTCTTCCTCGTCAGCTTCTACCTGACTGGCTTCATGCGTCACATGATTCCCCCTCCCCCCGAAAGAATGCGAGAGTTACAAAGCAACAAGGAGACTCGCATAGGGGAAAAATGTCCGAACATGCAGATAGTTCCATGTCCCAATAGATGTCCCTAAACTCGCAGAAAAAATATTCAGGGTGGGCAGCAGTCCGGTTATATCTAGGAGAGCTCTGGCGGGCGAGGCTGGCTGTTGCGTTCGGGCCAACATAAGCATGCCTTGACCGTGGACACTGATAATGACATAGCTGGTATTTGTGTGAGGAATGGAGGAGGTTTGAAGACTTTGCAGGATCGACCGCTGGGATTTCGCAGGCGTCGTATTCTTCGTTGTGATTGGTACACACGCCATGCATGCAGTTTGCGTGCCTGTTGATTGAAGCTGATTGGGCGCTGCCTCTCTGCCTGCAGAGTCCAAGGGGTGGTTTTATGTCTTTTTGGGTGTTTTATGTGGTGATGTCGCAGTTGTTTTGATCGAAGGCGCATTCTTGATCTTTGGTGCAGAAGGGGTCCATGACGGTGGTCCTTTCGGCGGTGTCTTCTCCTCGGGCTTCTTTTCAGACTAGCTTCTTTAAGCCGTGAGCGAGGTTCCGATGAGGTTTTCTTTCGTCGTTGCCCATGTTGAAGTGTGCGGTGTAGTCGCTTGATTTCGTCGACTTGCTTGTGTTGGTCTGGCTGATGAGGCAGTCCTTTAGGAACATGACTCTGATTTTCTTCGCAAGTTGATGTGATGTCCACTGGGTAGCTGGTGCACGGTGGGCTGTTGTGTTGCTTGTCTGGCAGTGAAGACTTGGTCAATTGTGAATGCGTGTCGCTTTGCGGAGCTATTGAGCTGCAAACATCAGACGAAAAATCCTGCTCTGGAAAGTGGTGTGGTCTGGCTTCGTACAGGCTCCCCAGCTCGTTGATTGTGAGTGCAAGCGTCTTTTGAGGTGTGTCGTCAGGTTTATCGGTAATATTGACGTGAGGTGATGCCAAACCAGATCCTGGGCCATGCATACGACACGACATGTCAAGTGCACTTGGGGCTTCAGTAATAATAAACCGTTCACCGAAGGTAGTTGTCTGAAAGGAGCTTGTGTCATCAGAAGTCACACATGCGCATTTGTTTTCATTGTTGGAACTGGCGCTGTATGCTGAATCCACATCGCTTCGACATTCCGGTGGTTGAGCGCTGGAAGTTACCGCAACAGGCATGGCTTGACCCAATTCCGAATCTTTGTCTTTTTGCGGAATAACAGAAACAAGCTCTTCTGATGCTTTCAATTGAAGAGAAAGGTCGTGGCTTGGTCGATTACTTTCCCGACGCGTCAGCTGATCGGTCGTGAACGTAATGACCTTCCGATGTATGTGGCAGTCGTTACGAAGAACATAAGAGCCACTTGATGCAAATCCAGGTGGTGCGTCACGTATGCGAAACGACGAATCAGCTGCATTGGGTGGTTCAATAACGTCTCGTGTAGCTGGGTGCAGCGCAGAGGTAGAAGATGCCGATTTTTGAGCAGATGAGAAGCCCCGTGGAAGGCTGGGTCTTTTCGGCAAAAGCCATGGTTGCGTTTTAGTGAGCTGGGGCCTTGCTTTGTCTGTTGAAAATTGGACATTCATTCTCGGCATTCGAATGCGCTTTCTGTTATCAGAACGTTCATAACATGGGGCCATAGGCAACGATTTTCTCACATGAGGCTTTGCGTGGCAAAAGTGCTTGCTGCGTGTAGGTTCTTCGTTACTGTGACGAGCGAGTTGAAAGGCCTCCAACTGATTGGTTATGGTCAAGTCTTCATCGTATTCTTTAAATCGAATGATCATTTCTTCTTTGATTTTTTGCCAAGATTCATCGTTTTGAAAGATGTGTGTGAGGTAAAATTTGAAAGCCTCACCGGTGACGTAGTTGTTGAAGTCTGCGACCATGTCCCGTTCCGTCCATGATGCAGCGGTAGCGTGGTGTTCCAAGAGGTTGAACCATTCCTCTACCGGTCCATCGTCCGCTGATCCGGCGTACTGTGAGATGGCAAGGCCTGCCAATGATGCTGCCATGATGGTGGTCGCTGTGTGCAGCGATGATCTGCTCAGATGGTCTGTATGTGGTCAGGGCGTCTTGTTGGGAACGTTGATGCGTGGCTGATGAAGTGGCTGCCAGGTCTTCATCCTGTCGACTTGTGTGACGCTATGAATGAGAGACTGGCCGTGGCTCATACGCCATACTTTTATTCCATTGCACAAGCACTTCTTCCTCGTCAGCTTCTACCTGACTGGCTTCATGCGTCATATATATATATATATATATAGTGACACCTCGGTGATACGATCACAGCTCATACGGATTTCGGGGTGATACGAATTTTTCGTTGGTCCCGGCCAAGGACCATTGGCCTCAATGTAATGGAGTACGGTTGTTGCGAACCGATTTTCACCCAGCGACGTTTGATGCGAACATTCGCTACCATCCAGGTTCGAAGGGGTGCTGTCCGGGCTGTCGCGGAAGACTTGCCAAGCACGTGCGAGCGCGGGAACGCAAGCGTGGGCATGCGTGCCACACCGCCAAATCGTCAGAATCACGGTGCGAGAAAAACGCTTTTGTTACGGTCAGAATAAAAAAGTCACAGTTTCGCCGCAAGGGCGAAGCAATGAATGCGATAGCAAGAAATTAATGCTATACGAAGTGAGGCTCGCCAATGGATACTCTCAGTTTGAACAGCGTTCCTGTTGCAAAGGCGGCTGAAGCAGCGAAGGAAACTAGCGTGCTTCAACTGTCGAGCTGTGGCACTTGATAGTTCGCGCTCATCTTCTGTTTGTTCGTTTAGCGGCATCCCTTCAGCTCGAGTGACTTTCGTACGCTCGGTAACATGAGCGCGGACATCACGGTGAAAGCGTGAAACATTCCTCTTCCCCTCACCGCGAGAAAACCGCGCGAGCAGACAACGGAAGGGCAATGTTCTCGCTGCGCAAATATAAGAAGCGAGCGAGCTCGACGACGACTTGTAAATGCGCCCGTCGTGCTGCTAGCGCCATCTCGCTGGTAATGAAGAAACGCTTATTATCGCCTGCCGTCTCTGAGTCCGTCCAGCGGTAAAGGGTATGTATATAACGCTCGCCGTTAGCTACGTGGAGGATCTGCGTTTCGTGGCGTAGTGGATAGCGCCACTCGCTGCGGAGCAAGAGGTCCCTGGTTCGATTCCGCGCTTCGGAAGCATTTTTCTCAATTATTTTTTTGTGGGGCTTATATATATATATATATATATATATATATATATATATACTGTGCATGACGGCGACGGGGACGGACATTTTCCAGCCGAGACTGTCGATATAATTGCTCTCGCAATAACTCAGAGACGCGTCACGGCCTCCGAGTGTCACGGGTCACAACGCACCTGGTTCATTAATTAAACGCGCGCACGGACCGTATATTTACGAGTGCTGGTATAATTACCGACATCTAAAAACTTAACTGACAATCATTCAGGATTCTTCCTGACGTTGCCGCAGCCATGACAAACAATAAATGAAAATGTACGCCAGCTTTTTTTGTCGCATGCTAATTTTCCATGCTTTCTGGTGATACGAATTTCGGATGATACGAATATTTTTGGTGGTCCCGTGATATTCGTATCACCGAGGTTTCACTGTATATAAACGCCAAAGAAAAATAATTCCGAAAAAAGCTTCCGAAGCGCGGAATTGAACCAGCGACTTCTCGATCCACAGCGCGTGGCTATAACCACTATGCCACATAGCGCAGATCGTCCATGCGGCTAACGGCGAGCGTTATATACACACCCTTTACCGCAGTACTCAGAGATGGCACGCGCTTGTAAGCAGGCGCAACACAGCAGAGAAGACATAATGGGCGAGTTAAGATGGCGCTCGTCTAGTATTCTCTGTACAGTATGTAGGCGTCATCATAAAACAGCCCACACAGACAAGCACAAACGAAGAAGGAAGACCGATGGCACGAGCGCTTCCTTCCTCTTTTGTATTTTTGTGTGTGCGCTGTTTTATGACGAAGTTCGACCAACTCGTCCAGATAGCTACTGTGCTGATGTAGATGTCCTCATTCGCTCTTTTGTGTTGGTGAGTTTGCAAGAAAAACCTAATGGGAAGTGCTTCTATGCGAACGAGAATTCAGCTCTCTTCACTTAATAGCCTACTTGCCTCCTTGATCGACAGCTAGTCCTCAGAAATCTCTGCCAGGCTGTGTATAGTATATATATATATATATATATATATATATATATATATATATATATATATATATATATATATATATATATATATATATATATATATATATATATATATTGTAAAGGAACGACACAGACACAGAGACAGCACCCTTACTGCGGGCAGGCTGTTATTCTTCCAAGCTTCGTCCTTCTCTTTACTGCACAAGCCGATCGCGCGCCCGTGCCCTGTGCCGTTCTTCATCATTACACTCGGCCACGCTGCAAGTATGGCATCCTGGCTACAATATCTTGTCTTTAGCCGTCCTGGACACTTCACCGTCATTTGCAGCACTAATGTCTGGTGGTCTGCACTGACTGTACCTCAGTGGTCGGTCTTTCAAACGCTGCAGGCTGTCTGAACGTTCTTTAAAAGACAACTCCGGAGGGCGGCATTGGCAGTGCCGTAGTGTTCGCTGCACGCTTAGCTGACAATTTAGTTGCAGCAGTTTGGGGCGCTGGTCTGCATCCCCGTTTGCGCGCTGAGCAGGCAAATACTTGCACAGCGAAGAATGCTTACAAGTTTGGACAAGCTGCGGAGCGTGGTCGTGATTCGACGTAGCAGCGCCTGCGTTGCTGTCACTGCAATTTTTAGTTCTGTGGTAACAAGGACAAAAGGTGGTTTCTGGTACCTCCGTACCGCGCCCGTGCACGTGAACGCCACCGTATCTTCGTTCCACGTCGAAACTCCTGAAGGTTTCCGAAAGCATCTCGCTACTTTGGTCGAGCTGGTCGCCGTCCGACCGGTCAGTTACGGATCCCATGACGGCGAGAGCCACTTCGTCTTGATCCGCGCGACGCTCAGGTGGTATACCAGGTGTCAGAATAGAGCAGTTGCCGTCGTCGCCAGACTCGCACGTGGGGCTGCCGGAATAGTCGATACTGGCTCCGTCGACCTGGAGCGAAAGGCTTCCGGAACGGCCGATGCCGGCTACGTCTGCTCAAGTCGCATCGATGGCCTCCGTATTGGCTTCTTTGAGCGAAGCATTCGCACCCTCGCCCAGTGACGGCTGTAATGCCAGCAGATGTGTGCCCGACTGGTCACAGAAGGTGCTTTTGGTATCAGCGGACACTTCTGGTTGCGGTCTGTCGACTTGGGACCTTTGGGCCAATGCGGTACTTGGAGTCAAGCGGCTGAGGTTGACTCCAGCAGAATCAACGGTGAGGCGAATTTCGCCAGAGAGGAGGTATTCAGCCCCTAGGATCATATCAGCGGGCAGGTCCTCGAAGACGGGAACGCCGGCAAGGAACTTGTTCCCGGCTTCGGTTTGGAGCTGCAGGTCAAGCGCCCCAACAGGTAATGCGCAACCACCGAAGCCACGCAGGGGTGCCTCAGGCCATGGTTGGAGGTTCGCTGGGGCATGGCGTCGGTGCAGCGCCGTGCGTGGAGCGCCAGTTTGCACAAGAGCCGTAAGCTCGCCGATTCCGAGGACGTGGACCGATACGGTTAGAAGCGACCGCGTTTGGTGGTGTGCGGCTTCATGTCGTGCATCTGGGGGTGTAACGTCGATCCGCACACCGAAATTCGGCGGGAGGTCCTTTCTATGGAATGGCGGTGAGAAGAAGCGGAGTCGGGTGTTCGGTCGTGGGCAGGCTGCCAAGCTGCGTGTCGATGAGTTGCAGTGTGTAGTTGCAGCCTCGAGGAGGTTCCCCTCATGAGCTGCCTCCTCGGTATGCGTCTGGTTTAACGTGCAGGTGTCATGGCGAAACCGTCCGAAAACAGCAATGAGCCTGCCAATCCATACGGTCCAGGAACGTTGCTTGACACCCTCGTACTTAGTCATGCCTCGGCAGCACCGCGAAGGCGGTCGAGGGCCACGAGCTATTTTTTTATTTTCGGGCAAGGCATGGCGCAAGCCGAGCGCATTTATGGTCGCTATCCACACATCGGCGTCATCTTGGAAGCCGCGGAACACCGGTACTTCCGAATGCGTGGGATATGGTAAGGCGGCCGGCAAGAACCCGCAACGCAACGAAAGTCGATCCATCGAGGAGGCCTGGACGCCGTCCCCGGATGGCGTTCGGGAGTTCCGGGAGATTATGAGATGCCCAGGAGGCATAGACACTGTCCCTGAACTGTGCTTGAAGCGGTGGCAGGTAGGCGGGTTCCATAGCCAAGGAGGCGTGTACGGCTTCCCTTGGATGGCGGTCCGGGTGGCCGACGACGCACAAGCACAGGCGGTGTCTTCTTTAAGGCTTCGTTTTCGACGACTGCGCCATTGCAAAGGAACGACACAAAGAAGCACCCTTACTGCGGGCAGGCTGTTATTCTTCCAAGCTTCGTCCTTCTCTTTCTTGCACAAGCCGATCGCGCGCCCGTGCCCTGTGCCGTTCTTCATCATTACAAAATATATATATATATATATATATATATATATATATATATATATATATATATATATATATATATATATTCCATGTCGCGCTAACTTCTCTCGGCCGCATGTCCGCTGTTACGCATCGTATCGACACTGGCGCCCAACCGCCACTATGTCAAGGTCCACATCGCGTATCTCCCACGGAGCGTAACGTAATTAACGAGCAAGTCATCGACATGCTTCGACGCGATGTTATTCCACCCTGAAACAGCCCCTGGGCCTCTCCTGTTGTTTTGTTGCGGATAAAGACGCTTCTGTGCGGTTCTGTGTGGACTACCGACGGCTCAACAAGATCACTCGCAAGGACGTTTATCCACTACTGCGAATAGATGACGCGACTGACATCCTGCAAGGAGCACAATTGTTTTCTTCTCTAGATTGGCGCTCAGGGTACTGACAAGTCCCCATGGCTGATAACGCTCGACAGAAGACCGCCTTTGTCACGCACGACGGCTTGTAGGAATTCAACGTCATGCCGTTTGGTCTCTGTAATGCGCCCGCGACCTTCGAGCACGTGATGGATGTTGAAGTCGTCAGGGACGAGCGAGAAGGCAGGAGGCTGAGTTACGTGGACACAGGTTTATTCCAAAACTTGTTCTAGCCTAGGAGCCAAGCCACGCGCCACGCGCACCTCGAGCACACGCTGTCACCTGCTTCGCCTGGCTTGTTCTAGATGGCAGCATCTACAACATCTCCCAATGCAATCAAGCGAAGTTCGCTGCAGCAGGCAGCTTCACGCACCTGCCACTTCTGGTATGTCCGTGGGAAGTGTCCTGGCAACGCGGGCGAGTCTCTATAGCACAATCACTGGTTCTGGTGCTATCTGCGTTGTTGTGACTTCGGGAATACGGAACTAGCTGCGTCCGGTTTCTGCGTACAGCACCAGTGTCGGTGTTGACCCAATAAGATCGAGGCTCATCGGCTGGGGCTTGTACTGTCCCTTTGTTCTTGAAGTCTGTCACCCACACGGCATCTCCATAAAGAAGTTCCGGCAAGTCGCGGACTCCGTGACGTCTGTCGAAGTCTTTCCTTTCACGTTTTCTGTATCTTTCCTCAAAATTCCGAAGGCTGTCTTGATCTGGCAATTGGGGTGTCAGCTTGGTGGGACAAAGAGGAAGCCTGGATCTCAGCCGACGACCCATGAGCAGTTCGGCAGGGCTATATCCATTCTTCAAAGGAGTCGACCTGTAAGCTAGAAGTGTCAGGTAAGGGTCATTGGTCTTCGTCATGGATGTCTTGATGATTTTCACTGCAGCCTCTGCAAGTCCATTACTTTGAGGATAGTGAGGGCTAGATGTAATGTGCTTGAAACCATAGTCTTGGGCGAAGAGTGAAAACTCAGTCGACGAAAACTGCGGGCCATTGTCGGAAACCACTTCCTCGGGAATTCCGTGGCGTGCAAAAATTGACTTGCAGTGGTTGACTACGGCTGCGGAAGTGAGCTTCTCAAGTCGAACTAGTTCAGGGTATCTTGAAGAATAGTCTGTAGCTATCAACCACCACTGGTTCTTGAAGTGAAACAAATCCATCGCAATGCGTTGCCAAGGCCTCTCAGGGAATTCGGAGCTTATTAGTGGCATTTTCCTGTTGACTCTTGTTTTGATGCATTGCTGACATCGCTTCACCAGAGACGAGACGTCAAATCCTATGGTGGGCCACCAGACGCAGTCTCTGGCTCGAGCAAATGTCTTTGTTATGCGAAAGGGTCCTTCGTGCAAGAGTCGCAGAATTTCTTTTCGGCATGAGTCGGGGACGACAACTCCCGAGGCGTAGAGGAGTAAATCATCCTCGACAGTGAGCTGGTGTCGGGGGTCGTAGAAGGGTTTTAGGTTAGGTCCTAAGTCTCTCCTGGAGGGCCATTCTTTCTCGCACAGCAGACGAAGTTGTGTGGAAATAGGGTCTGCTTGTTGGGATGCCTTTAACCATTGTAAGCAATGTTGCTTTATCGGAATAGAGCTTGTCATAGAGCACAGGAAAGCTTCAACGCTTTCTTCGAGCTCGCTGTCTCCCGTATCTCGCAGAGGCGCTCTCGAAAGTGCATCTGCGGCTAGAAGTTCTTTGCCTGGAACGTATGCAACCTCATATCGATATCGCACCATTCTCATCTTTAGCCGCTGTAATCTAGGCGTCAAGTCGTCAAGACTCTTCGAAGTGAAGATTGGAACCAACGGCTTGTGATCCGTTTCTAGCTTGAAGAGCTTGCCAACAAGGTAATCGCTGAATTTATCGCATGCCCAGACTAAAGCAAGAGCTTCTTTTTCAATCTGAGCATAGCGCTTCTCGGTTTCTGAGAGCAACCTCGAGGCATAAGCGATGACAAAAAACTTGCCATTCGTTTGCTTCTGTCGGATTAATGCTCCCAGTCCGAAGGATGATGCGTCGGCGGTGACGACTGTTTTTTTTTTTTGATGGGTCGTAGACTCCAAGGACAGGACGAGATGAGAGCACCGACTTCCACCTGTTGAATGCCTGCTCTTGTGGAGCACCCCAAGCAACTTCTTGCTTTTTTGACAACAGGAGTGTGAGTGGCTGCAGAATATCAGAGAGATTGGGAACGAATCTCGCAATGTATGTTGCCATTCCGAGAACTCTCTGCAGCTCGGTCCTGTTTTTGGGACTCTCCATTTTCAGTATGGCTCCAACCTTCTTTTCGTCGGGTCTTATTCCGTCTTCATCGAGCCAGTGTCCAAGGAATGTAAGGCGTTGAACATTAAACACGCACTTGCTGTCGTTCAGTGTCACTCGAGCCTTTGCAAGTGCCTGCAGCACGTTTCGGAGTGTCTCATTCTGCTCATGGCTGTTGGAACCCCAGATGAGGATGTCGTCCATGTGACAGACAACTCGACTGATGCCTTGTAAAATGTACGCCATCTGCTTCTGGAAGTGTTCAGGAGCTGACGCAATGCCAAATGGTAGTCGGTTGAAGTAGAAGCGCCCGAAAGGTGAGATGAAGGTGGTTAGTTTCCTTGATTCTTCACAAAGTGGAATTTGCCGAAATCCAGTGTTGGCATCGAGTTTGGAGAACACCTTTGCTCCATGAAGAAGTCCGAGAGTATGCTCCACGGAAGGAATAGGATGCCATTCTCTGAGAACGTAGCGGTTCAGCTTTGTAAAGTCGATGCATATTCTCACGTCTCCGGAGGGCTTTGGGACGACTACCATTGGTGCACACCACTCGGTCGGCTCATCAACAGCTGATATGACACCGAGTTTCTGCATCCTTTGAAGTTCCAACTTTGTTTTGTCGTACAATGGAATTGGGATGCGCCTCGGGGAGCTGAGTGCGAAAGGTTTTGCTCCTGGTTGAAGCTGAATCCTGTGTTCTTTGAGCAGCTTGCCGAGTCCTTGGAACATCGCTGCAAATTCTTCTTTCGGGTTCACTTTGTCGGCAACGGCGTTTACGAAGGTCAGCATCTGTAGCTTTTTGATGGCTGGCTTGCCTAGCAACGGAGTGCAGATCTGATCTAGGACGTATATCTCCTGAGTAGTCGCGTGGTTGCGGTAGACGAGCTGGAGTTGTGCCACTCCTGCTGCTGGAAGAAGCTTTCCATCTGGGCCATGCAGCTGACGAGGAGGAGCTGATAGAAGCGGCCTGTCCTTGAGCGTCTGGAATACGTGCGTCGGGAGGTCGGTTTTGTCGGCACCAGTGTCAATTTTGAAGTCTACTGGCTGGCCTTGAACCAAGACTGTCGCTTCCCAGTTTCCAGCATCCGTCGTTTTGACTGCTCCAAGAAATCCTGCTTCTAAAGTTCCGTGCTCGGTTTCGACACAATCGAGGCGTCGCGACATGCATATGGAGGCATAGTGACTTTTCTTCCGGCAATTCCTGCAGACTTCCGAGCGTGCTGGGCAGAGAGTGCGAGAGTGACGCTCTTGACCACAACAACGGCACGGTTTCTGCTCTCTGTTTTTTACCGGAGGGTGAAGATCGCTTGCTTACCCCGCGTATATAACTGCCGCTTTTGTCTTGCATTGAAGCACGTCGACTGGTCTGCGCACCGGATGCAACTTTGTTCAAAGATGGCACTTCCTGGTGGAGCTCCGCTTGTTGCTGACGGACACGCTCGATCTAGCGGAAGGAATCGAGAGCCTTTTGTAGTGTGAGCTCTGCGTCGAGCTGTAACCTGGCGGATAGCTGCTTGTCTTTTATCCCAACCACGAGGCGGTCGCGCACGAACTCCTCTCGAAGAGCACCGAACTCGCAATCTTTCGAAAGCGTGTGAAGCGCAGTGACGAAATCTTCGGCCGACTCACCATCTTGTTGCAGTCTGGCGTTGAATCTGGCTCGTTCGAAGATTACGTTTCGTCGGGGAATAAAATACTTGTTGAACTGCTCCACGACGGCGTCGAATTTCTTGGAGTTCTCTTCAGATAAAGCGAAGGTGGCGTAGATTTCCTCGGCTTGCTCACCCATGATGTAGAGTAGGGCGTCTACTTGATGTTGCTCGGGCTTCACGCACAAGCCTGAAGAGGTTCGGAAACGTTCAAAACGCTGTTTCCACTTCGGCCATTAGTCCGGCGACGAAAAGTTGAAGGCGTCCGGCGGTTGAATAACGAATGACGCCATGACCGGTGCTTTCTTGCTTGCGGCGTCCTTCGCAAGGATGATGACTAGAAGCCGATTTCCACTGGTAGCACCTGTTCTTCTGACACCATGTTGAAGTCGTCAGGGACGAGCGAGAAGGCAGGAGGCTGAGTTACGTGGACACAGGTTTATTCCAAAACGCGTTCTAGCCTAGGAGCCAAGCCACGCGCCACGCGCACCTCGAGCAGACGCTGTCACCAGCTTCGCCTGACTTGTTCTAGATGGCAGCATCTACAACAATGGACACTGTTCTGCGCAATTTGAAATGGCGCACGTGCTTGTGCTATCTCGATGGCGCGGTCGTTTTCACTCCAGACTTCTCCACGCATCTACAACGCATGCGGCTGGTTTTGACGCGTTTGAGCAAAGTCGGCCGGCAACTGAATCTGAAGAAGTGCTGATTTGCAGCACGGCAGCTGACAATCCTAGGCTACGTCGTGTCCAAGGGCGGAATCCTCTCAGATCGAGCCAAGCTTCGGGCCGTGGCCGATTTCCTAAACCTAGGTCCTTCAAAGAACTGCACAGTTTCGTAGGACTGTGTTCCTACTTTCGATGCCTCATTCGAAATTTCGCCACCATCATCTCGCCGCTGAAAAAGCTTCGTGCAAGTAACGGGCCCCTTAATCCGCTGTCGTCAGAGTGGGACGACGCGTTCGCAAAGCCCCGTCGTCTGTTGGCGTCGCCTCCCATTCTTTGCCACTACGCCCCTACGTCCCATACAGAGGTACACACGGACGCCGGCGGTGTTGGCCTTGGCGCTGTCCTTGCGCAGCGCAAACCAGCATTCCTTGAATATGCTGTGGCCTATGTAAGTCGTATGCATACTAAAACCGAGACCAATTATGCCTGTCGAATTTCTGAGCCCTTATAATGGTCCAACCATATTTGTATAGTCACCTATTTGATGTCGTTACCCTAGGTCGGCAAAAATAGGAGCTCACTCAAACTCACTCAACAACTATATTCTGCTCTGAGGGCTCACTGGGACTCACACTTATCAAAATATTTCTCAACCGAACTAACTCGGATTCAGAATCACTAAGCTTTTTCTCAACCGGAATTACTCTGACTCAAACTCACCAGCGTATATTACTCAGCCGGACTCACTCATACTCAGACTCACGGCTTGAATTGAGTCTAAGTGAGCCTTAATGAGTCGACTCATGAGTCTGTGAGCGTAAAACTACCTTTTTTCGACCTTGTCAATGCTCTTAATGTCAACATCTTTCATATTCAGTGCTCTACGATATGCCTTTTGATCTTATACCTTCAAATGCGAGTTCTCAGTAATCCTGTAATCCAGTAAGGACATTTTTATGAAATACCCGACCCACAGGAGATATTTTTATTAAGAACTTTCAATGAGAAATTTCCGGGGGGAGGTCATGGCATCACTCCCAATTAGCTTCTGATCAATAAATATTGAGGTGGCGCATGAGCGTAATTGCGTTGAGATATGTTAGAATAGACTTGCGTACAAAGGTAAGCCGATATAAGGCTGACAGTAATGCTGAAGATGAGTACATAGGGACCATAGGTTGGCAATAAAAGGTGTAACTCACTCAGACTCACTCAAGAAATATATTTTGCACTTAGGGCTCACTCGGTACTCAGACTCACTAATATTTTCCTCAACCGGATTGACTCGGACTCATACTCACTAAAAATTTCCTCAACCGGACTCACTCGGACTCAAGCTCACCAAAATCTTACTCACCCGGACACACTCAGACTCAGACTCACGGGCCGATATGAGTCTGAGTGATTCGACTCATGAGTGAGTTTGCCGATCTATGGTCGTTACCTTCCATCATGCCCTATGCTGGCTGCCATCGCTCAAGGATCCCTCCGGCCGTGTCCTCAAAAGCACCTCCCCGGTCTACTACCTGATACAACCCCTTGAACCACCTTCGGACATGCGCCGTCGAGGGCGCGACATTGTTAACGTGGAGCGTTTCAAGGCCTACCGTGACCCACTCGCAATGAGAAGCTGGTAAGTCGCCGGGCGGCTCCCTTTCCGCAACCTGGGTAATTGTAGGGTAGCCTTGGAACATTGTAATAGGTCGTCCTCTCCAGCGCCTTCTAGTGGGTCGTCCTTTTCGGCTCTTTGCTGAGAACGCCGCTTGTGCTCAAAGGCCGTACTCCGACTTCACTACCGCCTTTGTGCTTCGTGTCAGATATATATATATATATATATATATATATATATATATATATATATATATATATATATATATATATATATATATATACATATAAACGAAAAAGGTATACGCCTCTAAAAAACTATTTTCGGACGTTTCGACCAGAGACCGACGTTTTTATATCATCGTCCTCTGAGCCGAGAGAGAGCGAAAAAGTGAGAAAACTTAGACATACCAACACACATGTTTACGTACTTAGACATACCATACTTAACACACTTAGACATACCAACAGCACATGTTTTCTGAAAAAAAGGAGGAAGAAAAAGGCGAACGAAAGAAAAAAAACATGGCTGATCTCCCTTTCATAGGAATTGGTCTAACACGAAAGCTAAATATGTATTCACAGGGGTAGTTGAGCGTTTATTTTGCATTCTTTCGCCACAAGGGCGAAGGAATGAATGCTATGGCAACAAATTGTAATGTCACGCGAAGAATGGCAAGCAGCTCGATACTAAGAGCGCGCTCTAAAGCAGAAAGGATGCGCGAAGAGAACATGCACAGGACGAGCACGAACTCACAACTGTCACAACTGTTACTTCTTTGAGTGTGAGCAGCGCGCTCCTTTGGGGAACGAGGCCACTGCAGTGAGCGAAGTGAGCTTCGTGCTCTCTGTAACGTCAACAGAAACTTGTGGCGAAAGCACAAGACGTAGAAACCGTCCCGATCGCGAGATACGTGCGCGCGCATGATAGACACACCCTGCAGTGGCGCGCTCGCATCGCAACGCGCGAGCCATCACCTTTGAATCACACCCTGCGAGCTCTTCGCGCCATCTCGCTAGTGATAAGAACACACTGAAGCCACCGAGCTTTGAGTACCGCCAACGGTAAATGGTATATATAAACAGCTCGCCATTAGTCAGCAGCAGAACGTGCGTTCTGTGTCCGTGTGGTTTCGCGCCGCGCGCTACGGAGCCAGGGGTTGTCGGTTCGACTTTCGGCAAAGGAACTTTTTTTCTAGTTTTTTTCTATGCCACCTGTTAGCGTACCATTTACAACGTCATATCCGTGACGGAAATAGGTCAGTGGAGCCGTCGTGAACCCCGATATAGAGCACTTTCGTGTGAAAATATGTATATATACAAAATGGTCGACGTGGACACATTAAGTACATTCCTATTATCCATTGTCGAGCTGTCCCCCTCCTCACTGGCTCGTGAGGCTTGTACAGAATGTATATATATATATATATATATATATATATATATATATATATATATATATATATATATATATATATATATATACATGTTACGGGTACGGTTGAATTCTGTTTATTTACAGGGCGAGGTTGATGGTCAGGGAATGATGGCGTCGGTAGGCTCGACCAGTTCACGTCCTCTTCCTCTTGTTCTCGCTCGGCTCATACCCGTTTCATTCCCCGGTTCCCAGACGAAGCCCGCTGGGAGAGTCCGAATCACTTAGTATGTGTAGAGTGAAACCGCTTAAGACGGGCAACATGTACCAGCTGGGTCCGGCTTGACCGACGGCCAGCTGACGTCAAGCGCGCCACCAGGTACGTCAAATCGCTCAAGCGATCAACGATGACGAACGGGCCCGTGAACTGGGGTAAAAACTTTTCGCATAAGCCACGTTTACGTTGCGGAGTCCACAACCACACGAAGTCTCCTTTACAGTACGAGACAGCCTGATGGTGGCTATCATAGCGTTCTTTCGATCGCTGCTGCGATGCCACAGTACGAAGGCGAGCAATCCGCCGGGCTTCTTCGGCAAGACACAGCGTTCTGGCGACAGAGTAGTCGCTATGAAAGTCAAACGGTACTATCGTGTCGATGCAGCTTAGCGGTGGACGTGCGTAAAGGAGGTAAAATGGACTGTAATCGGTCGTCTCATGCTTTGCAGTATTATAAGCATAAGTGATGAAGGGGAGAACATCATCCCAGTCTTTGTGGTCGGAAGATACGTACATGGCCAACATGTTAGTCAGAGTTCTGTTCTTATGCTCTACAAGCCCATTCGTCTGAGGGTGATAAGGCGATGAATGGCGGAACTGCGAATTGCACAGACGAACCAGTTCTTCTACGGCGTCCGCGACGAACTGACGACCACGATCACTAACGATCACACGGGGAGGACCATGTCGAAGAATAATAAATCGAAGCAAAAACATTGCAACGCACGCAGCTGTCGAAGATGGTATGGCCGCCGTTTCTGCGTAGCGGGTCAGATGGTCGACACATACTATCACCCATCGATTGTCGTTAGATGATCGTGGAAATGGGCCTAAAAGATCAATACCCACTTGTTCAAATGGTAGACGAGGCGGTGACAGTGGTTGGAGAAGACCTGGCGGAGAAATCGAAGGGCGCTTGTAGCGTTGACACTGTTCGCAACTTCGACATAGTGCTTGACGGTGTCTCGCATTCTGGGCCAGTAAAAGCGCTCCTGTATCCGGTTCAAAGTTCTGATGAACCCGAAGTGACCAGCGGTCGCATCGTCGTGCATGGCTCTCAGTATTTCCAATCGCAGATTCTGTGGCACGACCAGAAGGAAGCGTGCGCCTTTAGCCGAATAATTCGTCTTGTAAAGCAAGCCGTCACGGACACAAAAGCGACCGGTGGCTCCAGGACGCGTTGCAGCGACGAATAGTGGTTCCAAACCAATATCATTTTTTGTTCTGTCTTGAAAGTCGTCGAGTCTGGGAATGTGGCAGAAATGTGGGCAATGCAGTCATCAAAACTGTCTTCGTCACACTCGGTCGTCGTCAGAGGAAGGCGGGAGAGACAGTCTGCATCGGCGTGGTGACGTCCAGACTTGTACGAGATGACGACGTTGTACTCCTGTAGTCGAAGAGCCCAACGTGCAAGTCGTCCACTTGGGTCACGGAGATTCACCAGCCAGCATAAAGCGTGGTGGTCGGTGACGATTGTGAACGGGCGTCCGTGGATATAAGGTCGAAATTTGTGTACCGCGAAAACAGCTGCCAAGCATTCTTGTTCTGTCACGGTATAGTTGCGCTCAGCCTTACTGAAAGAGCGGCTAGCATAAGCCACGACGTGTTCAGCCCCTTGATGACGCTGCACTAGTACGGCACCGATGCCGATGCCACTAGCATCGGCGTGCACTTCTGTCGGCGAAGACGCATCGAAGTGATGCAATATAGGCCCCGACGTTAGCAGAAACTTTAGCTGGCGGAACGCCTCGTCGCAAGCCGAAGTCCACTTGAAAGGCACGTCTTTTTGGAGAAGACATGTTAGGGGATGCACCACGTCTGCGAACCTTGGAACGAATCGACGAAAGTACGAGCATAAGCCCAAGAAGCTCCTCAGCTCCCGCACGGACTTAGGTGGTTCGAAAGAGCTGACGGCCTCGATCTTTCGTGGGTCTGGCCTCACACCGTTTTTTTCCACGAGATGCCCAAGTACTAACGTCTCCGTTTCACCGAAACGACATTTCTTTGAGTTTGGGATCAAGCCGGCCTTTTCTACGCAATCCAAAACGAGACTGAGGCGTCTGTTATGCTCGTTCAGTGTGCTGCCAAAAATCACCACATCATCGAGGTAGCACAAACAAATTTCCCATTTAAGTCCACGAAGTATAGTGTCCATAAATCGTTCGAACGTTGCTGGCGCATTACAAAGGCCGAACGGCATAACATTAAATTCATAAAGGCCGTCGGGCGTCACAAAGGCCGTTTTCTCCTTGTAGTTTGGGTGCATGGGTATCTGCCAATACCCTGATCGCAAATCCAGCGACGAAAAGTAGGCAGCGGAATGTAGGCAGTCGATGACGTCATCAATTCGAGGAAGCGGATACACATCCTTTTTGGTGACCTAGTTTAGTTTTCTGTAATCAACACAGAACCGCCACGATCCATCCTTCTTCTTTACCAAGATCACTGGTGCTGCCCACGGACTAGATGACTCTTTCACAACGCCCTTTCGTAACATATCAGTCACCTGTTCTGCTATAACTGTCCTTTCTGTCGAAGACACGCGGTATGGCTTTTGACGAATCGGGTGTGCAGATCCGGTGTCAATTCTGTGGTGAGCACGAGAACGTGGTAGTGAAGCCTCCGTGTCCCCTTGTGTGAAATCGAAGACAGAAAGATGTGTCAGAAGGACTCGTGCAAGAGCGTGGCGTTCATGTGAGGGCAGCGACTTGCTGATCATCCGTAAGACCTGTTCTTCAGAACTGCTTCGTTGGGGGTCGCTTTTTTGAGACTGCTCCTCCTCGCTTAAAACTGTAATAGAGCTGTAAGTAACTTCGTCAAATTTAGCGAGCTTCATATCGCGCGGGAGAATATCAGGCACCGAAGAACAATTGAAAGCCCACAAATTTGAGGCGCCATTCACAACAGTCACGAGAGAACGCGGCACAAGTACATCTTTCTTCACGCAACCCGTCGCAAGTGGTTGGGTTTGGGCGTCGAACGATGAAAGGTCGGACGCAGCAACATTAACAGGAACACGCGATAGAGACCACGGCGCTATAAGCGAATCGTTCGATACGACAAAATAGTTTTCCTCTGGTAAGGATGTATCGGCAAGAGTAGAGAGAAGCGCGCCATTCAACGTAATTTCGCCTGTGCCACAGTTAACGGAAGCACCACAGTCTCGAAGGAAGTCGATCCCGAGAATCACATCATGAGTGCGCCGTGGTAGAACAAGAAATTCCGTGATGAGATGTTCTTCGCCGAATAAAACACTTGCAACACAAATACCAAGGGGAACAAGACACTCTCCGCTGACACCACGAAATGTCACACCACCATTCCACGGGAACATAACTTTCCGACCAAGCCTTTCTTTGAAAGTCACACTCATGACGGAAACCGTAGCACCAGTATCGACTAACGCAGTGACAGGTACACTATCAGTTAACACACACACTTTGTTTTTGACCATCACAATAGGAAGAGGAGTAGTTCGCAGAGACGGAGACTGGCCGGCGACCTTACCTCCATCGGCCGCGCCGGCTAGTTTCCCGACGATGATGGTGACGTAGAACGTCGCCGTGGTGACGGTGAACGGCGTTGGCATCTGGTCGGTGGCGTCAGGCTACGGTCGGAAGCTGGCGAGTCACTTCTTCTGTTGTAATGACGGAAGGTGTTCCTGGGTGGCGAGCCTGTGGTGTTTACTTCCCTAAGTTCTGTCGGCCGATGGTCGTCATAAATGCCTTGTTCAGGGTTAGGCCAAGTCGGTGGTGGGCCGTATCTTGCCTGGCGTCGCCGGCGACAAAAACGAGAGATGTGACCTACGGCACCACAGCTGTAGCAGACAGGCGATGAGCGACCGACGTTGTAGGCTTCGGGATAAGGACGCTGCGTGTAGAAAACACGGTCTTCTGAGTGCCCATTCGTGGTAGTATCCGTACGAGTGCGTTGGTCGTGCGTCATGTCATTGGGCAAGGAACTTCGGTGCTGTCGCACCTGGTCGACTCGAAAGTCTGCGCCGCCTGACATGGCCGACAATGCGGATACAGCCGATGCAGGACCGTGGTGTTGGTTAGAAGCGCAACCAGGCTGTTCGACATCCGCCGATTTGGTGTGTCGTTCCAGTTCTTCGCGGGCAATTTGCCTCACAATTGCTGCAAAGTCAAATTGAAAACTGTAGCTGTCCTCAATACTTGCTACAGTCGCCACATTTGCTAACCTGTCGAACTTGGGCGTGATGCGGCGTAGCTTCAAGGTTTCAAATGTGCGGCAATGCTTCATGACATCAGCGACCGAGGCGAGACTCTCCTTGGCAATCAAGTAGTTGTATACATCCTCGGCAATACCTTTGAGAAGGTGCCCAACTTTGTCCTCTTCGTACATTCGAGGATTCACCGTCTTACACAACTTCAGGATCGCCTCTATGTACGTGGTACAGGTTTCACCTGGCACTTGAGCACGCTGAAGCAATGTCTGCTCCGCCCGCTTCCTCTTCGTGGTAGAATCTCCGAAGCACTCTGCGATCTCAGTAGCGAAGCGCTCCCAGGCTGTTAATGATTCTTCGTGGTTCTCAAACCACACCAGCGCCGTGTCTGTCAGGAAGAGAACGACATGCTGCAGCTGAGCTGTGGGGTTCCAGCCGTTGCACTTGCTTACACGCTTATAGTGGGTAAGCCATTCCTCCACGTCCTCGCCGGGTTTTCCAGAGAAAGGGCGTGGCTCCATCTGACGCATCCAGCCGCCGGTTGTCCGCGCCGCAGGAGCCGGAGACGACTGTTGGTCACCGTTGTTGGACATCGGTAGCGTCCCCGGTAGTGTCGGAGGTAGTCGAGCGAGGCGTCGGCTTCGGCGTAGACCTAGCGGCAGCGGCTCCGTCGTCTCGATCGAAGTACCCAGCACCTCCACCACAAAACTGTTACGGGTACGGTTGAATTATGTTTATTTACAGGGCGAGGTTGATGGTCAGGGAATGATGGCGTCGGTAGGCTCGACCAGTTCACGTCCTCTTCCTCTTCTTCTCGCTCGGCTCATACCCGTTTCAATATATATATATAGCGTGATCACGAAGAACGACATTGGGGTATGAGCCCGGGGGCACATTGCGCGAAGTAGGGAAGGAAGACGCAGCAGAATAAGAACAGCTGGCCCAGCGTATGGGCGTTGTCTCTCGTTTATCTCTTTACAATGGCGCAGCCGTCGGAAACCAAGCCTTAATGTAGGCACCGCCTCTGCTCGTGCGTCGCCGGCGTTCCTGATCCAAGGGAAGCCGTCCGCGCTTTCTCGGACATGGAAACCATCTACCTGTCACCGCGCCAAGCACAGTTCGGGGACGGCGTCTATGCCTCCTCGGCGCCTCATAACCTCCCGGTGCTGCGAACGATGTGCGGGGAGGCATCCAGGCCTCCTCGACTTTCCTTCACCGACACCGCGATACCAGTTCGCGCCAAGACACCACACGGGCTCTTCCTATCTGGGAACGCGGTAAGCGCTCCTCATGGCATGGATCCCGTGTGTTCTATAGGCCAGTTGCGCGGCGTAACCCGCGGCAGGCTGACAGAGAGGCCGAACGATGGGAGGGCGCGTAAAGTGACTACGCGCCAACCAAGTTTCGACGAGACTGACGGCAGACTGCTCCACCGCAGTCTCGTCAGTCGCAGGTGGTTTTAAGGAGGGGGAAGAAGGCTATTGGTCAGCGAGGCACGGCTCACATGACCGGTATGGCCAAGCCGGATTGGTTGTAGAAAAGAGGCGTGGGGGAGGCCCAGCTCCACCCAGTGGCATGCACAGAGACCCTTACCGCACTGGTGTTTCCACAGGTCACCAGGGGTCGCACGACACAACATCGTCTCTCCTTGGGAGGAATTGCATCCTTATACATTGTTTAAGCAAGCCTTGAAATATGCAAACTATTTATGCCTGTAATACATTATACATCTCAGGGGACATTTGGCGAAGGCAGAAAGCAACCCTGCCTGCACTTAGATGGGATGAAAGTAACAGTACTGCTCACGCCATATGAATGAGCTTATGATTATGCTGCACATCTGCAAACACTCAACAAGAAAAATTCACATTGGAGTTCTTATTGAGAGATGAAACCTGCATAACACGGAAGTTCAGTCCTAGAGGCACACAAACACCAACCTAGGGTACAGAAAAAAAATTCACTTCGCCGACACCAAACACAAGTGCCAACTTGCACTAATCACTGCACATTCACTCGCGCACACTAGATATCTGCGGCTATACTGTGGGCCTCTAAGGCAGTATAGCCCCCGAAGACGTGGACTACTTTAGTCTGTGATGTAGTCCTTCAAGTGGGCTGGGGGCTTAAGCGCACGCTGTGGGCGACGTGACCCCGGCCCTACAGGAAGACTATGCGTGTTGCGGCTGTCGGGACCCGAGTTTGAAGACCCGCCCCCGTCTCTCCCAGAAGAACTTGGCGGATTGCGGCTGCCGTGAGCCGACTCTGAAGACGCATTCCCATCTCTTCCCTCCCCCGTGTTGGAATTTGGTGCACTTGCTGTAGATGAGGAGGAACACCCAGGACTTTCCTCCTGAAATCCCAACGGTTGATCCTGGGTCGCAGGCGTGGGAGGGTGCAGTTCAGGTGGTGCGCAGTCGCACTGGACAGCCAGGGCGCTGGGAATGGATTGCTGAGGCAACAGCTCTGTATTGTAAGTAGAGGGAATATTACCCAAGTCATCGTCACAAGAGGCGAAATCTGCATCAGCGATGGGCTCAGAATGAGGCATTAACGGAAGGGATGCTGCAGCTACATGTGGAACGAGCGTTAACTTTGAAGCATTCCACTTCTTGCCGTCGCTGAGGAGGAATGTGGTCGGATTGACTTGTTGTAGGAATGTAAGGGGTTTCCTGAATCTGAGTGGACCTTTCGTATGTAGCTTAACCTTTACCTTATCGCCTACTTTAATCTGAGTTTGCTTGGCGCCCTTGCGCACATCTACATAAGACTTAGTATTCTGCTGCTTTTGCTGAAACTTTTACGAAGTGCTGAAGGAGAGGTTTGTGGTAAAACTGGAAGCTCATGTTTACTGATGTCTAAGGTTGATCGCGGTTGGCCAGCGTGACGCAGAACAGCTGATGAAAAAACCAGTAGTGGAATGAGGAGTGATCCTGTAAGACCCTAAGCGCTCTTTACTGCTCTGAATGACATCCTTTTGTTGCAGCTTAGCTACTTGAATGTGTTCCTTAAGAACGCGGTTAAATATCTCTATTAGCCCGTTTGCTTGCGGGTAATAGTTGGATGAGAAGTGATGAACAATACCTCTTTCCTTTAAGAAATCCTGAAATTCTCTGGACGTAAACCGGGGTCCATTATCTGTACCTACAGTTTCAGGCAGACCTTCGCGACTGAAAGCACCACTGAGTAGCCTAATTACGTCTTGCGTCGTGATTGAATTGGCAAAAAGCACTTCAGGCCATTTAGAATAATAGTCCATTAAAGTAATAGCATATGTAGGATTAGGAGCTGTACGCAGAGGACCTATGATATCCATGCCTAACTGCTGCCATGGTTGTTCAGGCCACTGTACTGGCTGAAACTGAGGTACTGTGGTTTTAGCTGACTTATCAGCGAGCTCACAGATGTGAAACTGCCTTACAAACTCTTCCACACACTTATCCATGTGAGGCCACCAATAGCGCTCACGTAGTAACTACTTAGTGCGAACAATACCCTGATGCGATTTATGGGCTAACTGCAAAAAATTCTGTATTAGGACATTTCGAACAACTACACGTTCGCCCCGCATCAGGAGTCCGTCAATGAAAGAACGCTCTTCCTGCGCGTGAAAGTAGGGCATCAGTGCCGTGTCTAGAGTTTTCTCCTGGGGCCATCCTCGAGTTACGTAGTGAATAAACCGTTGCAATGCTTCATGAGACGCAGTAGCTGCCTGAACAGTCTTCTTGTGGACTACAGTGGTTACAAGGGAGACAATCTCCTCTTCCTGAACAGTAGAATTATAATTTTGTAATGGGAACTTTGACAGGGCGTCTACTACAGGGTTCTCAGACCATTTAACGTTAAAGTTTAGCTAAAGCAGTATAAGAACAGCCGGCCTAGCGTATGGACGTTGTCTCTTGTTTCTCATATATATATTCGTTTGGTTGGTAACAACTTTATTGATGGTCCGGCAGAGCTATCGCCGACTGGGCTTTAGGTCTCCCACGTATATATATATATATATATATATATATATATATATATATATATATATATATATATATATATATATATATATATATATATATATATATATATAGATCCACTGGCATCAATGCTTTGCGAAGTAGAGGACGTGCAATAAAAAGTATTCGTGTTGCACGTCCTCTACTTCGCAAAGCATATATATATATATATATATATATATATATATATATATATATATATATATATATATTTTTTATTGTGTAATCAAGACTACACCACGCACTTATTTTGCGGCCATGTTAGACGCAGTATATGCGTAGAGGAAGCCCGAGAGAGGACGAGGCCTAAATATCTATGCACATCATGTTCTGTTTGATTCTCATGAACACGGAGTATTATTAGAACGTTATTAGAACGTTAGAAAGCGTTTGATAGCATTGCTCTCTTTGCATACCATCCTGTGGCAGTTACGCGCTTGGTCGGCCCGCAGGTGGACCGACCAAGCGCAGAAATTTCGTTGCTCTCAATCGCAGTACAGAGAAGCCTCGTAAACGTCGTGACTATTCTAATATAACTATTCATTACGTTAGGTGTAGCTGATGCAGTAGACATCAAACTTTACTGCATGTACTCCTCAACCATAAGGACATAAGTGTGATGTAGTACCAAAAAAGACGGAATGTGTTTATACGAAACCTTCATACCACGTGACTCGTTCTACTTCAATCTGTATTTCGTTTTGTTATCGTATGTCGCGTGTAGGAACATACGCAAACAAATCAGCTTACAGTATTCCTAATGAGGTTTCTGCTTCTTTCAGACGCTAGTGCCGGAGCTCCTGAGCTACTTTCCAACCGGAACGTCTTATCAAAATTTGTGGCATTATGTTCAGGTAAGAGAAACCATGATAATTATTGGTATGCCCACACAGATCCCCTAGGACAAAGAAGAAATAGAAAAAGAGCAGGCTGATAACTGCCACTTGGAGTGACACAACAGCGGCCTACTCTTTCAGGAAGAGGTGAGAGATAGAGGAAAGGAAAATAATTCGAAACTGCGACCTCTCGCTCAGCAGTGCAATGCGTTAAGCAGCTCAACCATGAAGGCACACATACTCTAGCGTACTGAGGGCCACCTATTTATGTACACCGTTTACCGTTGGTGGTACGCACATTTCTGAGGTGCTTCAGCATGGCAGAGGCCCATTCACTATCCCCCGCGATGTGGCTCAAAGGGCCAAAGTGCGCGCTTTAATGGACGTCGCCCCATTCGTCCTTCGCCGGAGTTGCGCTGCACGCCTCGTGTCCTGTACTTTCACCTAGAGGGCGTGATCGCCCGTGCTCACACGTGTATATTTAGAAAGGGGTTCCACAGACGACTCCTAGCTTAGTACTCCTATCGTTTCCATCGCAAAGTTTGCGTTGAAGCCATAGACCGCTCGAAGGAGTGGGCTCCTAGCGCTTCTTTGTCTGACATTCCAATTTGTTGCTCTCGCGTTCATCGCTTCGCAATTGCGGTGAAACTGTCAGTTCGTTTTCTCAATCGGACTCACTCGGACTCAGTTTCAGCAAAATTTTCCCCAAGCGGACTCACTCGTCAAAATATTGCTCAGACGGACTCACTCAGTCAGACCCACGGCTCGATTTCAGTTGAGTGAGTCGATTCAAGAGCGAGTTTGCCCATGTACGCAAGCGGGTAATTTGTATGGACGTAACCTGGAACGGTTAATAAAAACGAACATAAACACGAGGAAGGAAACGCTACTAGAAATCTAGCAGGTAGTATCTACGTCGAGAGAGTGAACGAAATTTGCATACCCTACGACTGATTCTGGAAGACTATACGAGTTCGTTGCAGAAGAGTTGAGATCTGGGCCAGTTGGTTCATGATACTTGACGAAAGCCAGCAAAAGAACGGGACATGAGAAAAGGCAGACACACACCGCTGGAACTAACAACTGTGAACAACGTCTATGCCATTCGTCAAGTATTCGAGTCCGCTATAGTTCTCTTAAAAACCTGCTTTGAAATCGTTTATTCTTCACTAATAATTGGCGAATGTGCACTTGGTGCATAATGAGGCAAATAATGATAATTGCATCTACATAGGCTCATTGTCATTTCTTGTGACCAATATGACTCTAAATAATTTCATATTTTATTCTGATCATTTCTGCATAGCGCGTTCGACTATGCCATATTTCTTCAAAGCCACAAGAGCATTTTAGTTACGACACTCAGAAATACTACCGAACAATCTGAGTGTTTAGCGCAATTCACACAGAGCAACAGGAAACAGAGGTAGGGTTAGAAGCAGGGCTTAAAGTCAGGAAGGGCCCTGGGGGGCCGGCTTCCCCTCCATCATTTAAGGAGGCCCTCGGCCCCCCTCGGCAGTCCGACGGTGGCACTACGGCACCCATTTGACGAGTGCTGGAGTTGAATATTTTGGCAGCAGTCTTTTGTGCAGGGATATTATACTTAGCAATTTTCCAAATAACGATTTATTCGCGAATATTTGGTTGAATGGGTGTCAGAAATACAGAAGAAAACAGGTATCGTCTTACTGCTGAATGCAATTCACTGAGACACTGAACACCGCGGGCAATGACTCCTGAAACCACGGGTCACCCTGAGTCTGAGTCTTTATTTCAGACATGTTCGACAGAGTGTCTTAGCACAGTATACTGTTTCACGAGGCACCTGAGCGTGAAGCGACCTGCTCGTGAATCAGTAATGGTTCACCTTGGTCTGTTTCGTTTGCCACTCAATCTTCATTGTTTTAGTTGTGCATCATAAGCCTGCAGTAATGCCAAAGACGCGTGTATTCTGCCTACTTTATTAGGCAAGTAATAGTGAAAATAAAATATAGCATAGTCGTGCCTGGGGTTCTGAATCCAGTGGGTCAACTAATGTTACTCACTTTGAACTCACATATGTTTAAGCCTTTACATCCCGAGTTATTTTTGAAAAATCATTCCCAAACTAGTTTCATTTAATGCTTGAGTGGATTGACACGTTGAATAACTGCCCAAAATACATTGGGAATAATATATGTATTTATATAGCAGTTTTACAGACAGTTGGCTTCACTGCACTGTGAACATCTCAAACACCTCTATTAACGCTTAATCTAATATATATATGCAGTGCAATCTCGCTGATACGATTTTGCATAATACGTTTCTCAGCCTAATACGTTTTCGTTTTTATTTCTGGCCAACATCTCTTGGAAATAGTGCATCTTCATGCGTTTATTACGAGCAAATTTTGCCCATTATTGGATAATACGGCCACGAAAGTGGATCTTGCCGAAATATCTAGAAATCCTTCGTTTATTCTTCGGTGCGTATATATATATATATATATATATATATATATATATGCCATTCGTCAATATATATATGCCATTCGTCAAATAATGATAATTGCATCTACATAGGCTCATTGTCATTTCTTGTGACCAATATGACTAAATAATTTCATATTTTATTCTGATCATTTCTGCATAGCGCGTTCGACTTCAAGCAGCTCATCCAGCTTTTCATTAAAAATAAATGGTGACTACACATGTGACAGTACCAACGTCGTCTACCTTCTCGAGTGTTCAACATGTAAAGCTCAATACATAGGTCAAACAGAGACAAGCTTCAGAATTCGCTTTAATAATCATCGTGCACACGCCGTAAGCCTCCCCAATCTACCACTGTCGAAGCACGTCAGTACGCCTGGCCACGGTTTCGACAAAATTAGGGCCACCATTATTCAGTCCGGCTTCAAGACAAATCACGATAGGGAAGTGAGGGAATCCTTCTTAATCCACAAGTTTAACACCATTCGTTCAGGCATCAATGAAAACGTAGGAAAGCTCACCTGTCTCGCACCCTAACAAAACGGCTTCTTAGATTAGTAAAATGTTTTAATGTATGTATGTATTAGTCCTTCGTGGTTTCTTTACTTCAGAGCTCTTTTTACATGTCCTGCTGACCGCACTGTGTCCCACGTGTTGATGCACAAGGAAAATTTGAAACTTCTATGTTCATGTACCCATCGCATGTCAGTCATGTTAACACAATCTTTTTGACAGATTACCAGTTGTTTATCATTAATATTTTGTTCGATTGTCCTTGATGCTGTACCGATAGTTCAACACGTGAGCCCACAAAAGCGGCTGCATTGTAACAGACCTACTTACTCTGACGAAGGCCGTGCCACGGCCGAAACGTTAGTAAAGGCATTTTTTCCTTTTCAAAACGTGCTACCTGCAAGTTCATTCAATATATATATATATATATATATATATATATATATATATATATATATATATATATATATATATTTATATATATATATATATACGAGGGCCCCCCATCCAATGAAGGGAGGCTTTAATCCCTGGGTAGAAGGATGGGCAAAACGACAGCGTGAACATCATGGAATGACAACTCCCCCAAACCGCTACTCTTCTGAACTACTGCACATCCTTTAGAATTTGCCTTGTGCATCTTATCCTTCTCTTACGCCTTTGTACACCATGTATATGAAGCTTAAACTTGCTTTACGTAGGCAAAGTAAACACAATGTGTACTTAATTACACTACGTGCAAATGTAAACGGTTAGTTATCTGGCATTCCAATACGTCAAAACTCTGGACAACAGCAAAGTAGGATCTCGAAGTTTTATTTCATTTCCTCACATCACACTTCTTGAAAATGAGGGCGTCTATCGATGACCCATGGGGGGCTTTACACCATATTGTGCACTTTTTCAGCTGTACAGAGGCAAGCGATTTGGCATGTTCGACTACGGATCCTCCCAAAATAAGAAGCTCTACGGACAGGTGAATACATTTTTCTTTTTCCACAATTTTCGATGCTGAAATAAGGAAGGCATCTCTACTAATCCCTTGCTTAATGGCGTTCTTTAGGAGGCATAATGGGAGCTTCTTAGTGGCAACACACGATGTAACAACGCACACGTTTTTCATCGTTTAAACTGTGTTGAAAAAACAAGACGGTAACAAGAAAAGAGGGCGCATAGCGTGCGTCCGTTGTGTTGCAGGTGCGTTTGTAACCTTGATTTCTTCATCCGAGTGGAGTAACGCGAATTCGTGAACAGGTTATGTGATACCGGGGTGCTGCAGTACTTTCCTGCGGAAAAGTATTGAAGAACCCTGGTAATACTAAACCAAGCCGCTTGTACTGGTATTCTCAACTGTTGTAAGTACACAGAGAAACACTAAAGAAGCTCTACGCATCGTCTCCTCCGGCGGCTTTCTAATGGCATATAGCATACGCAGTACCCCTGCTTATTGAAGCCACAGTTTGAAAATATGTCGACGCATTATACGACGCCACCAAAAGCATATTGCTGACAATTGCATGAAGTAAGTCACATTGTTCTTTTATTCTCTTCAGTTTCATAATTAGGCAAGACTAATTAACTTGCTTTTTCAAACAATGACGCTGGACAAGAAATTCCTATAACAGAGTTGTACATCTGTTTGCAATACGTTCAATTAGACCATTTCCAACTTTTTATCCATTAAGTGTTTTTATGCTTGCTACACACGCCCGCAATATGCAAAAACATACCACGTGGAATGCCCGCTTGTGCACCGTGATTGTAGGCTGTGTTCCTTAACGATCCGGGTGCCACCGATATGCTTCCCCTGTGGCGTTTCACGATAGCTATAAGCACACGCAGCAGGTATCGCTTGTGCTGCCGCAAGTAGCAGGTGCGCCATAGCACAGCCACCACCATCTTCACTGTCCTGTAGCCTTTTAATGCGCAGCACATCCGGGCAAATGATCCGTTTGCACGCGAAACGTTAGAGAACACTCCGCTAACGGGCATGCACGCATGTGTGCATGTGGCGTGGTATTTTTTTGTAATTTGCGGCCATCTACAGTAAGCAGTGCAACACTGTTACTGCCGATCTTCTTTTTCCGGATCGCTACGACTCTCTCAATCGTATCGTTTCCGGCGGAGTAGTGCGGCACACCGCATCGCAAAATGATTCCTCATTCTTTCGCCCAGTCTTGGAGACGACGACTTTGGTGGTGATGTTGCCACAGTCTGTGTGTAGCGTGGCATGCTTTTCCAGCGATCGCTCTGCTTGAGCGACTCTTTCCATGCACTATGCCTCACCATGTATGTCTTAAAGCGCTCCCTCGAAGAAAACGTAAACTAATAGCAGCCACTTCCATGCGAATCATCCGCGCACTTTCTGGAAACACAATCTCTTCACAGCATCCGTGAGGAAACCCTCTATTCTTCCTATTGCACATTATTACAGCGAAGCTGTTAACCAGCCTTGTCCGACGAACAAAAAGCTATCATAAAAGATATCAAAATGAAGAAGGCAACAGTTAGCCTAACAAATTGCTGCGAAGCGACGGCGGCCCCGAAGCCATGGAAGGCCCACCAACGACGACGTGCCCGTATATCTATGAGAGGTGCGAACGCTTGGTTACAGCGCGAGGTTCTTCCTCAGCAGTTTGGACATCCGTGTCGTGTCTGTGGCTGTCTGTGGTTTAACTCGAACCTCTCTGCGCTGGGAATCGACGTAGAAACAACCTAGCATCACCTATCTGAAGCCCTGCAACGACCTAGACGCAACTTAGAAACAACCTAGCGTCACCTAGCGGCTGCGTGGAGACCCCCGAAGCGATGGAAGGCCTACACCAACGACGACGTGCCCGTAGACCTATGAGAGATGCAAACGCTTGGTTACAGCGCGAGGTTCTTCCTCAGCAGTTTGGACATCCGTGTCGTGTCTGTGGCTGTCTGCGGTTTAACTCGTACCTCTCTGCGCTGGGAATCGTCGTAGAAACAACCTAGCATCACCTAGCTGAAGCCTAGCGACGACCTAGACGCAACTTAGAAATAACCTGCATCACCTAGCGGCTGCGTGGAGACCCCCGAAGCGATGGAAAGCCTACGCCAACGACGACGTGCCCGTAGATCTATGAGAGGTGCGAACGCTTGGTTTCAGTGCGAGTTTTTCTCTGGTTGGACATCCATGTCGTGTCTGTAACTGTATGAGAGGCAGCAATGCTTGGTTTCAGCGCAAGGTTCTGTCTCTGCAGTTTGGACATCCGTGTCGTGTCTGCCTGACTAGTTTAACTCGAACCTCTCTGCGCTGAGAATCAACGTAGAAACAACACAGCATCACCGAAGTGAAGCTCAGCAACGACTTGGACGCAACCTTGAAACGACCTGCATCACCTGGCTAAGGCCCAGAAACAAACTAGAAGCAACCACATTAGTTTTCAGAATCGTCCAGTTTCGCTGTTTCAAGCCTTGCGCGGCTTAGTGCAAGCCTCGCCTTTTTTCTATCTTTTTGAAGCAAAAGCGCTTACAGGACCAGATGTAGTGTTGTGTAGCCCCAGCTTTATTGCACTCAGTACACAATGGGGAAAGTGTGACAGTCAGAGATCGTGGGAATAAGCAAAAATAAAAAAAAGACAATTGAATGCCATTTTCGTTCTTTGTTGAATTCGCCACGTTAGCCCTGTGTCACAAGAGGATTTAGCCGAGTGGATTCAACCCTACTGCATAGAGTAAGAACACGAGTGACTTGCACTTCTGTATAAAAGGTGGTCTATTGTCTGATATCTTGAACTCAGTATTAAACATATGTTGGGTAAAAGAGACCAATCTCACTATTCGCCTGCGTTCTTCCCCAACTCGTAGCCACTATTTTTTTAGGCTAATCAATCGCTCTAGGCAAGACTCCATTTCAATGCTCCTGTACTCTTTCTTCAGTACCTCAGATCCCGTGGTAGGACTTCTAGTGACATGTCAGAATGTTGGGGTGGGAATATTTTGTCTGTTCTCTGCATGTATATAAGGTCAACAGCGCGAAAATAACACACGGCGGAGAGGAAAAAGACGGGAACACAGCGCTTGTGCCGTCTTTTTCCTGCCCGCGGTGTGTTATTTTCGCACTGTTAACCTCAAGTATGCACATCCACCTAGCCCAGTCAGCCACTTTATTAAGTTACTCTGCATATGCTTGGCTTTGTGGACTTGGTATTCATGACATCATCTGCCGTATCGCTGGACGTCATCTTACATATGTTTTTACTGCAAGCGCTGGAGAATGTTTCGGTAATTTCACCAGAACCCTTCTCGTACCGCCAGGGATCCATGACGAAGTCCTATCATTTGAGGCTTCATTCTTTTCAGGACACTACGACCTTTTCACCATAGGACTATACAGGTTGGCTTTTAGACAATTCAGATTTTAATAAAAATTATATGGCAGTTAGGCCGCTGTCGTTTTCGCACGTTTGGAAGTAGTATTTTGCCCTTCCATTTCGATGACAAATATATCGAACTACTGGCAACTTTTTTTCATTTAAAAAAATGATTATGCCATAAATTGGCCCGCACTACAATTTTCTCATATAAACACCTGCCCTGAAGTGAATATTTAAAAAGGTAATTAACCAGTTTTTGTTAAGTATTCATAACAGTATTATTTCAGCTGCGGCAAAATATTCCCCCCTCGTACATGAGTCCGTGTGCGAAAAATGACAGGTGCCTGTCACAGTATCGTTATACAAATTTTATAGTGTCTAAAAACACTCCCTGTATATAGCTCGTGAGTTCCTCCCCACAACAGAGGTGTGTTGATAATCTCCTGATCTGGGGTAATCGCGATTCTAGAATGTGCTTGGGCCAGTTTTTTCAGCGCGAAGCGAACAAAGACGAAAGACCGAGGAACAATAAGACAAAAACGATCGCTGAGACAAATAGAGACATTCAGCGCACCTTTGTGTCTTATTCTTTTTTTGTCTATCATCGTCTGTATCGCACCAAAAAAACTGGCTCAAGACCATAAACCAACTAAGCCGCACCAGAGACCCGTTAACTTGAATGTGAGTTTACATCCTTGAGGAGTTCCCCAGATTTGTTATGAATCATGAACAAAAAACTGCTGAAATTCACTCAACCACCTACTTGTTGGCATTCTAGGATTTGCGAGGTTCGCAAGTTAAGCCTTAGCGGTTGGTAGAGTGATAACCTCCTGCCGTTCAGGTACGGTCAAAAAAGTATACGGCCCTCAGGACTGCCAAGGTCTGTAATATAGTTGAGCTTTGATATATATATGTAAATTCACTCGACAGAAATTTTTGCCGACTTCACGGAGATTCTGTATAAATCTGATAAAGCAGTGTACCCTAGTAGTAAGAAAAAAGCCTTAAAACCAAACCGTAAAAGCCTTAAAACCAAAACCGTAAAACCGCAAAACCGCAAACCAAAAAACCGTAAAAGCCTTAAAACTGAATCAGATCGAATGATGCTCATGAAGGTTTGCCAAAAAGACATCACACCTTGCTGTGCACTGAAATGACACATTCCTGGTCATCATTTTGAGAGGCACTTTGTCTCGCGTTGTAGGCCTGATACTGGCTAGGCGAAGAAGGCGCATTGCTACAGGCAGGCCATTGTGGCCCTTTGTGAGATTTGCCCTTTATAGGGATTCACTGACGGCCCGATCAGCCAGCCTAACTTTCAGCACTGGCGAGAGAAATCTCTCGGCACTTCGAAACTGAATTCCGTCTCCAGAATTCTGCGATGTTGGCCGTTAAGGGAGCTGCGCAGTTCATTCCCTGTGCTTACCCTTCATGCAGTTAAACCGCAAGGTGCCCTAGCGTATCACCCGTGAAAAAATATTACGTCACCAACAACACATTGTCATGTGGTCGCGACGATGAAGGGCGCAGAATCCAAATTGTTCAAAGTCGAGCTGTTTATTGGGCGAAAGTGTACCCAGCAAAGCAAGCTATTCACACTGCAATATGAGAGCGGCGAGTACAGTAGAGCATAAAAAAAACTGATCGATGGCGAAGGTCGGCAGCTTATATATATGCGTCACAGTACGTTCTAGTGTTATCACTGATGATCCCGTACAATCTAGAAGGTACTTAAACATAGGCGTCGGGCTTGCAATGTCTGTAGAACAGTCGACGTCATTCGCGGAACCACATGAATGTTGAAGCGCGGCCCGCGCCGTGTAAAAACCACCCATGAAAAAAAGGATCTTTATTGCATTCGCCTAAGACGGCTCGAAGGCGAAAGCGATCTTCTTGTTCCTTTTCTTCTCAGTCGATATGTTTATTCAGCTTTCCGCCTCCGAAAACTTCCTGCACTTTACCTGGTGTTGCAGTGCCTCCAGGATCGGCCTACCTATTACTGTGCGCTGATATTGTGCGATGGCGTTATCATGTGACGTCAAGATGTCGTCTTAATGATGCCAGAAATTTCTTCGATCTGTGGCTCATAATTGCATCACATAGTGACGTCATCAAGCCGTAATCTCCTGTCACTTGACTTTTTGTATCATCCGCGTTTACGCAGCTGCCGACGACGACACTGGCGCCTCCTAAGGTAACTTTTCGCATTTCATGAGGCGTCTGCGGTTTTCGCTTTTAGAAGTGCGTCACAAAGAAAGTGAAAAAGGTGGTCCCCTTGACATAAAGACAGCAAGTGCGCTTGTCAACATATGGTACTGCAACTACCACCAGCCGCTGAGATATGACCGGATCCCGTGAAGACGGCCGCAGTGGAGGCGTTCAAGCAACCTCACTCGATAAAAGAACTGCGCAGCTTTTTGGGCCTTTGCTCATACTTCCGTCGATTCGTTCCTGGCTTTGCCAATATCGCGCACCCGCTCACCTGCCTGCTTCAGAAAGGCGTGCGGTTTGACTGGACCCCGGAATGTGCGTCCGCTTTTTCTGAGTTGAAGTTCCTTTTGACGTCTCATCCAATTCTTCGACACTTCGATCCTCTGGCTCCCACAGAACTCCATACAGACGCCAGCGGTGTTGGTGTAGGCGCCGTCTTGGTTCAGCGCTTCGATAGCAAAGAAAACGTCGTAGCGTATGGAAGTCGCTCGGTCAGAGCGTAACTACACCGTCACAGAGCAAGAATGCCTCGCAGTAGTCTTCGCAGTGCAGCGCTTCCGGTGCTACCTGTACGGACGCCACTTTACCATCGTCACCGACCATCATTCCCTCTGCTGGTTGGTCAGTCTGCGTGACCCGTTTGCTCGCCTTGCGCGTTGGGCACTCCGTCTGCAGGAATACGACTTTACGGTTTCCTTTAAAAGTGGTCGTCGTCACGCTGATGAAGATTGTCTTTCGCGACTACCGCTTCCATCGACGGACTGTGACGCGGACAACTTCGACACCTACATCGCACCATTGGACCTATCATTTCCTGATACCAATGCCTTTAAGACTGAGCAGCAAAGGGACGGCACCATACAGCAGCTCCTTGCTACCGAGTCACAATCATCGGCGACTCGCTTCTGCATCCGCGACGGGCTATTGTACAAAAAGAACTATACTACGACTGGCTCACGATATCTTCTCGTGGTTCCGAAGAGTATCCGCGTTTCCGTCTTGCAAGCTATGCATGATGATCCAACGTTCGGTCATTTAGGCACGGCGAAAACTCTTTGCCGGCTTCAAGAAAGATTTTACTGGCCAAAAATGCGCCAGACGACGGAACACTACGTCTCTAGTTGTAACGAGTGTCAACGTCACAAGCGCCCTACAAGAGCTCCTCCAGGGCGACTAAATCAAGTTGGGATCGACCTTCTCGGGCCCTTTCCGCGGTCTTCTGATGGAAATCGGTGGATAGTCGTATGCACCGATCATTTAACAAGGTACTGCGAGACAGCTGCTATATCATCGGCAACTGCAGCCGATGTGTGTTTATTCATGCTCCATTTTGTGGTTCTACGACACGGACCTCCTAAAATTGTTATCAGTGATCGTGGGCGACAATTCACTGCAGACGTGGTGGAAGAGATGCTTCGTGTATGCGCTTCAACGTTTTGGCACTCTACACCACATCATCCCCAAACAAATGGTCTAACAGAACGAACAGGACTCTCACGAACATGCTATCTATGTATGTCGCATCAGACCACAAGAACTGGGACAGCGTTCTATCTTTCATCACTTATGCCTTTAACACCGCACAGCATGAAACCGCCGGCTTCAGTCCGTTCTTTCTTTTATATGCTGGCCACCTCGTCATACCCTCGATACCGTCTTCCCGTTTTTAGACCACCATGATCCCTGTATATCCGAGATCGTCTGCCGTGCAGAAGACGCCCGACGTCTGGCTCATTTGCGCACACATGCTTCGCAAGATCGCTCGAAGGCACATTTTGACCGTCGACGCCGACACGTGACGTATAATCGCGGAGACCCAGTGTTGCTGCGGACGCCAACTAGAAAACGCGGGTTGCGCGAAAAACTGCTGGCGCACTATGCGGGACCTTACGTTGTTATAGACCGTCTAAGCGATTTAACTTACCGCGTAGCGCGTCTCCATTCAAATGACCGACGGTCTGCAAGGACTGAACTTGCCCATGTAGTGCGTTTGAAGCGCTTTGTTCCTCGAGAGACTATTTGACTCGCCCGGTGGGCTTCGTCTGCGCGGAGGGAAATGTTACTGCATGCGCGATTTGGGTATGAGCATCTGTGTAGTGGGAGACAGGGAGGTTGTAGTAGAAGAGGACGTTCGGCTAGTGAAAAGGCCTCCGGTGCGCGTTCATTCAACACCTTCGCGTCCACCGGTACGTCGCAGCTAAATAAACCCTCTCGTAGACGTAACAATATTAAAAACAACAACTCAATATACCACCATTGTCTGAGGTGCAGTGAGCTATCCTCTTGTCTTACCATTAAAGTCCAGTAAAATATGTCTCATGTCAATCGTTGGTGCACTCATCATATTTGCTACGCTAATCCTCCAGCCAGTGTCAGAGAGAAGGCGACCCAAAGCACAGCGCATGCTTACCATAATATACTATCACATGATATCGATAGCCATTTGAAATGGGTTATGCCAGATCTCTTTAATCTGTTCACTTTACGCCATTTCATACCGCAGGAGGAGCCGCCAACGTATCCTGTCGAGTGTATCAGAGTTCCCATCGCTCTTTTCTCGTCAGAGGGTGACACGCTCGCCGACCCAGAGGACCTCTCAGCATTTATTCGCAGTCTGAGTTCGCCGCCACTCTTCAACCGTGTTGTACCTCAGCAGGACTTTCGCCACCTCGACTTCATCTGCGGTTCAAAAACGTATGGCCACATCCACAAGCCGATGATCGAAACGCTGGAGAAGTATGCCGCCCGAAGTGTATGAATGGACTTCAATCCTGCCTATTTTGTAGGCAGGATTGCGACAAAATAAACTGTATTATTATTTGCGCTTACATGTGATGATTTTGTAATTTGGATGGGCTCACTTAATTTTTCCTGCATGTCTTATTGAATCATTGCGTTTTTAACGAAAATCGCTTGTTTTCATCGGTGTCTGTAATGGCAATAGTTTTAAGAGCATGGTAGGCATCTAGTTCAGCCAATGAACGAAAACATTCGAAGTAAAATTTTTCAGATTCGGCTCAGCCTACGTTTAAGCTCCTATCCATTCTTTGCGGACAAAAGGTGTGAAAGAATTGAGTGGTCATAGAAAAACGCCAGGCCTGCGCTGAAACGGCAGCACAGTCACAGCGACAGCTGGAAGAGCGGCGTTTCTAGAGCCCCTTGTAAGCTCTCTTGGGGCTACAATACAAGTACACTAGAAAGGTACCCATTACGCCATAAATCAGAATTTTCGTGAAGTTGGGAAGCACCTACTAAGCCATTATTCGTCATTCTGCGGAGAAGCGAGGCACCAGCTACACGCCTGTAAGGCATTATGTGCACTTTGTTGACGTGACGACTGATGACGATGAAGAATTATGGCTCAGCCCTTTGTAATGAGTTGGAAGCTTTGAACGGCCCACCAGTTATGTAATTTGCATTGGGTGACGCCCGGTCGCTATTTCCCTCTCCCTTCATGCTGTATAACATACGTTGACGTGGGAGAGAGACGGGGGGGGGGGGCGAGGAACTTTACTGAGACCCCGAGGAAATGTACATGCGCTTATGGGCTTCCTTGGCAACCTATACAAGTGCACTTGCGAGGAACCCACTACGCTATAAAACAATGTAATTTTTGAGAAGTAAGGCAGCAGGCACTGTGCCATTTTTCTTCATTCTACGGAGAGCCGTCGTACCTGCTAAACGCATGCAAGGCATTATGCGCACTTTGTTGATGCTGTTCCTGATGGCGACGAAGAATTATGGCAGAGCCCTTTCTAATGGGTTGAAAGCATACAACAACCTACTCGTTGCGCAATTCGCATTGTGTGACGCCTGGTTACAGAATTCGCGTTGTGCGACGTTTGGTGCTTATTTTACTCTTCTACCACGCTATATTGCATATGCTAATGTGGTTCCTTCCCGACATGAAGCCTGTATAGGACCTTTTTGCAGGCAGTTTCAAGCACCGGCATGGCTCAGAGGTTGAATACTGGGCTCCCACGCAGAGGGCCCAGGTTCGAACCTCGTTCCATCCTGGAATTTTTTTCTTATTTCGTTTTTTTTTTTTCTTATTTCGAGCGATACTGGTTACGGACACCGGCGGCGGCGGCGGACAACTACGGCGCCAAAAACGGCCTGTGAAATGATCTCATAACAGCTTTCGCTGTAAAAGACACCACATAAAATATTGCACCCGCTATTCCACTCTGTGAAAGGAGTCACCCAGTGAATCGCATCAACTTCGTCACCATACAGAGGGTTTGACGCCGGGCGATTGGTAAGCTCTATCTCGCTACTGATCTTGGGGGAAGGCGCGGCGCGTGTACTAGTGACTTTGTGCTGCAAGCCGGAGTATACCTCGGGAAGCAACTCTTCCACTTGAAATAAACGAAGCAAAAAACGGACTGCGACGGAAAGGAGACACACAGGACAAGCGCACAAGGAGACACACGGACAAGTATGCACAACCGACTAGCCCAGTCAGCTACTTTTTCAACTCTTCCACGTTCACATCGTAGAGTAACCACATCGGCGCTTGGTCTTCACCAATACTTGTGCATTGAGAGTCAAGTAATGGGTCTGCTTTTCGAGTACCACCACGTGGTTGCACGCATCGTCGTGCACTATGGTGTGGCTAACAGCATGAGTCACTCCCGCGCAGTAAAGCGACTTTCTTGGACCCTCGACGACGAACGTCGACAAACGCCACCAAACCTAATTACCGGGGATATTTATTAAGGAAATGATTGATTGCAGAAATGACGCTTAATTCTGCAACCCAATAGGCAGCACGGCGCAGCGTCAGTGCAAGGGGTGGGAAATAAAGAGGATTGCAGGAGAAGAGAGGGAGAGACAGCGGGATCTCGTCCATTGGCAGGGGAGGCCGATGGTGAAGGGAGTGTCCAGCGAGTTTCTGGCGCTCAACGGTAGGCGGTGATCCCGGGCGCCTCAACCAAATCAAAGCGGCTGAGAAGAGCCCAGTGGTTGGGAGGTGAAGGGAACAGCAGCTTGTGTGTGGTCATAGCAGTGAGGCCTGGTTGCCTGTAGGCAGTGTTGAGCCTTCAGAGTACCTGCGCCAACGCTGGGCAAGCACAGATGCCCTCGGAGTGTCAAGGCTCTCAGGGTTGCCGCAATGCTCGCAGGTCGGTGAGTGGGAGCATCCCTTGGCATACAAGCGCTGCTGTCCACACACAACTCGTGCGGAGGCGAAGGTGCGTTGCGTGCTCCCGGTTCTTCCTCAGAATATTAAGGGCCGCCACCGCGCTTTCTATCAACGCCCTTACAGCGCCGCTTGTAACGCGAATACCGCAAATACGGAGTGCAAGAATTGGACGGGCAACTAACCATACTTACGTGAGTGTTCGTGCTCTCACGTGAGCCGTATACAGCTCATTTACAGAGCTATGACTTTTTGTACACAGGCGCCACGAAATCGCAGATCTTAGCCATACATACCTACACTGTAAAATAACATTCGTGAGGTGGCTATATAAACGCGATGTGCTGCGCTGCTAGTAGTGGGACCTCGAGTTTTACGCCCGCAAAGCTCTTGTGCCCAAATCAGTGCCCAAATACTGCCTCCTTGGAGAGGTCTTCTAGTTGCTACGGACAAGTATTGATAGTACAATCGGCGTTACCATAGATAACGCTCCATTATTTTCCCGCATGAGTGTGAAAGCGCTCTGGAGCTTTTAGATGCGAAGTATCATAAAGGCGGAGCTCAATCCGGTGGTGGTGGTGTGCGGCGTGACCACCCTTATTGCGTATGCGCATACCCTCTCCGCACACCTCCTCTCCCCTTCCCCTCTCCGCTTTCCCTCTCCCCCTCCACTATCCCTCTCCCCTCCCCCTCTCCCATACCCCTCACCCCTCCCTCCCCTCTCCACGTCCCCTCTCCCCTACCCCTCTCCACTTTCCCTCTCTCCTCCCCCTTTCCATTGTTCCTCTGAAACGCGGGCTAGACATGCCGAAATTCTCTCCTGCGCAACGCCGCGATGAGCTCGAGCGCATGCGCGTCCCCTCCCCTTCTCCCTCCTCTCCTACGCTGCCCCCCTCTCGCCCGCCTGTCGACCGTTTTCCCCGCTCGCCCTGTGAGAATTAACGGCCAGGCTAGATGGAAGATACGACGCGCGTAGCGTCCCTCTTCGCGTTCCACGACGCGAGGTCGGTAGCATGCCCAACGAACGCCAACGGAACGCGATCGTGCAAGTGCTCCGGCTTCGCATCGCCTCATGGTCCCCTTTAGCGGGAGATGGTGTAATTTTTTTATAACGCCTCTTGAGCTTTATTAGAGCGTTGTTCACTAGTTCCACCAAAGTCACTGTTTTGCCTCCCTCTAGATGCATCTCTGCTATATTTCCCCTTGCCTTCCCCGACATGACCCTCTAGTGTCTTCCCCTAGGTGCACCTCTGATACGGCCGTTGGCGCTCCCGATGAACAGTTAATCGACATTCGTGTGATTTAATTAGCGTCACATGTCACATGTCACAATTTCGAAAGACTCAATCGCATTCATACTGCATGTCTGTTAAGAAAACGGCTGGAACATAGTTGTTCTTGTATCCCGAAAACTTTACTTACCAAGGCACTTGTCTCCTTAAGACCATTGAATGCGAAAGCGTGGCGTGTCATAGCGTGTCTATTATACAGACGTCCATGTGATGTGACGTTCTCACTTGTGCTTATATTTTGATGGGCGTAAATCATGCAAAATCAATTAAGAGGGTAGGCTACCCAAATTTGGGGGCGCCGACAAAGTAAACTCTTATAGCCGGCCAAGTGGGTTTGAATGGGGGTAAACTCGATCTTCGAATTGGGCAAAGTAAATTTTTTAAGTGGGCAACACAAATTCTGGGGGTACTCCTAGTAAATTATGTAAGCGGGACCGGTCAGCTTTGAGCGTCAATCACCGCTGTGGGCCACACAGACTTTGGGTGTGGGCCAACTAATCTATAGAGAGAAACAGGCAGGCTTTGAATAATATTGATGTGTGATGTCATCCCTTGGCGACTTAGATTTTGGTACCATCTGCTGCTGACGTCAATTTTTCCGCTCCCTGCAACGCGCATTAATTAAAGCGCAATCCTCAGCTTCCCTTAAAACGCCCCGGTACAAACTTTGCTGCTCTACCGACAGAAACAAGAACACTCAGTTTTGTTGTGATGTTCAGGAAGCTTCACGAGAGTTTCCATATATGACACATTATATGCAAGGGAGCACGTGCCTTCGAAGTGGTGCGGAGGTTTTCCAACAGGACTGTCGGATTGTGCTGCCACATTTTTTACGCGATGAGGAGCCGCGTCGCAGTATTTCCGGTATCGTCGGCGTCATCGGCAGAGGTGTCTACGAAAGAAAAATCCTGACGAATGCACAGTAAAAATCTGGGCTCGGGCCGGAATTCAACAAAGGTAGTTTAAGTGGTTGTCAAGTATCTTTCACACAGCCACGCTAGCGCTTGAAACTGCTCTTGAAGATTAGCAATTATCAATGCATTTTTAGATGCGAAGCATCCTTTAGCCGAGCTCAAACTGGTGGTGGTGTGCGGTGTGACCACCCTTACTGCACATGCGCAAACCCTCTCCACATACCTCTTCTCCACAGACCTCCTCCCCTCCCCCTCTCCACTTCCCCTCTCCCCTCCGCCTATCCCCTCCCCCATTGAAACGCGGGCTTGACATGCCGAAACGCTGCTTCGCATCGCCTCTCTCGCATCGCCCCTCTCCTGCTCAACGCCGCGATGAGCGCCAGCGCATGCGCGTCCCCTCCCCCTCTCTCTCCCCTCCTACGCTCCCCCCCCCCCTCGCGCGCCTGACGACCGCGTTCCCCGCTCGCCCAGTGAGAATTAACGGCAAGGCTAGAGGGAAGACACGACACGCGTAGCGCTCCTCTTCGCGTTCCACGACGCGAGGTCGGTAGCATGCCCGACGTATGCCAACTGAACGCGATCGTGGAAGTGCTCCGGCTTCGCATTGCTTCATGGTCCCATTTAGAGGGAGATGGTGTAATTTTATATTTATATCTAGTTATTACCGATCCATTGATTACATTTATACCTGATTTATTCTCGGTCTATTGTTGCTGTATAAATAGCATCTGTCATCGCAAATAAACGTTTGCTTGCAAGTTGGCGCAGTGTATGACTCCTTCTTCTCCGTCCCTGTCGTGATGCGCTACGGCATATGCATTATGAATTCTAACCGACTAGCGCGGCATCATGCCTTAGCGAATTTTGAAGAAGACCCCAAAATGCGTCAATTCTGGCGAGAAGTCACGTTAGCGGCTTTGTAGTATTGCCTGGCCCGAAACGTAGTATCGCAAGAGGCCTTAATCCATGTGACTTGCGTGATGAGTGGGGGTTTTTTTGCCCATTCATGAGAAAGGGCAAAGCTGTAGCTCATCATAATCAGCCACAGTGTAAATAAAGCGTGCAGCTGCACGTAGGCACGCGTGCTGCCTTACAGATGAGTAGTGGGCACTTCGCTATTTCGAAAAATGTATAATTATGCCTCAGTGGTGCTTTGCAAATCAACTTACGGTAAGCGCCCTAAGGGATTAACCAATGCCACGAGCACGGACGTTCCTTTCTCACGGCGTGGTGGAGGTGCCCACCGAGAAGCGAAGTGTGGCAAGCAACAGAGAACACGATGCGAACGGGACCCGACCATGTCATCACGTTCCACTCTAACAGGTCACGCTTAAGCGCCTTAAGTGTTTTTTTTACCTATCCCGTCCATACTCTCCTGATAAGAAAACATCCGGAACTGCTTCGTATTCTGGTGGACCCTTAAGAAATTGTCGGTGCCTTATTCTTCTGCGAGAGTCCTTACGTTTATGTCTTCGGCTCCCTAATCTCGTGGTGAACGCGATCTTATAAAGCAGCGAGCCTGCACACTCGTGCACCTTCTCCATAGGCATCCATATTCTATCAGTTGAAACATTCCATAAGATGCACGCTTTCACACAGATGTGGTTACATCGTCTTTCCGTTATTGATTCTTCTTTCAATAGTAGCCGTCAGTCATATCGCTTACGTATCCTCATGCTTTTTGCACACTTTTGGGGATATTACTCTTACTAAGCAGCTGCGCTGCAATTTTGAATATTGTAGTTGCGATACCTTCCTAATAATGATAATCATGGCCCCTTTCAATACGAAAATGATGCTTCTGAAGGCCACCTTGCCCACGTTGAAGCAGCAACAGTCTATAGCAGCAACAGTGATAGCGACCATTGTCCGTCGGCAAGAAGGTCGAGTTGGCTGCATTATACATTAGCACAACGTAGGCTTCAGAGACGCACTGAAACAGGAGGCAACTGGGACCATTGGTTACGCATTCTGAATATGTTAAACAAATCAACTTGATGAGGTAAATAGAGATTGATTTGGCATATTTTCTACACAGCCTACCATTGTGTTCTGCGTTAACGACAAGCGGAAAAACTTGCCGCCACTTGCATGAAACTCAACGTTAAGCATTGACGTTCCTGGCGTTTACGTGCGATCAGCAAAGAGATCGCAATCCGACAGCTTTTCCACAGAACTGCACTGCTGTCGACGCCCTCATTGCGAGGATGTTCTATCGTCATGGTTTCCGTCTTTATTTCTAATACTTATTGTTGTTGATTTCCTAATCCATGATCTTAATAGGTGTAAGTTGAGCACGACCAGAAAGATTTTGTCAGTGTGATTGTAAACCTTTGAATTGTGCGCACGAGGCGTATATTTCAGTTAGATTTTTTTTTCGTATTGCTTGTAAGTATGTTGGTTAGTTGTATTTAGTGTACATTTGACAGCAGTTCACAAGCGTCAATGTTTTGCAAAGCGCATCTGTCATAGAGTTCGTTGAATATAGCTATCGATTTTTTATTTGCCTCGTCGTATCTTTGCTGCGCACATACAGTATATGTATGATCATTTTTCATATGAACGCTACCTTCCTGCAAAAACAGTTATTCTGCAAAGCATGCCGTAATTTCTAGGGTCATCAGTCTCATTGCCGGCTTGTGTATGCTACTGAACACCTGCACTTGAAGAGATTCATGAAGTAAACAAAAAACGCACAGTGATATTGAAAAAAAAAACGCAGCACAGTTTGTAGGTGGCTTATCTTTAGCGAGCTTACACAGAAAAATGTAGTAAATAATATCATATTCAAATCATATCCTGTATTTTTTCAAACAGAGGAATGTCCGGCATATTGCGCAGTGCCTTGATTGGAACCCTTTCGCAAAAATTTTTTTATGGCCGACTATCTAGGAAGTGCCGTTGACAAAAAGGGCTGTTTTTTTCTCACCGTCGCGTCATGTGGCTGTTCGCTCTGCTTGTCGCTTCCTCCGTTTTGAACGGTCGCATCCATGCTTCTGACATGGATCGACAAGCCAGCATGACTACGGTAAGTTCTGCATTGCTTTCACATCGATACCGTAGAACCAGGAGAAGAGAACATTGTTATGGACATGGAAGGAAAAGTGTGGGAGGATCCCTTAATCCGGAACCCATACGAGAAGTTCAGCGGTCGCCTGCACCGACTTTGCGCCCCCTCCCCCATCCCAAATCATGTTGGGGTGGCGCCAAGTCTGTCCCATGCGTTCAATCAGTGGGACCTACCCCGCCATTGCTTAAAAGGCAGGCCTATGGCCACGCAGGTTTTTGGAGATAACGGCGCCTGAAGTCCCCTAATATTTCTTTCAAAAACTGTTTACTTCTCATCTATTTTTCAGGTACACCAGCGACCTAAGGCAGGTCATTGTGAGAAGAACGTCATCGCATCATTTTCATCCTTTATGTATTGAGAAGCATGTTTTCTTGAACTCGGCCAACGGGGAAGGGGGGAAAGTACCTTCGATGAAACTTTACCCCACCCCAACTCCCATAACGGGGGACCCTGCGCACGCCTATGGTGATTGCCATCTGTGAAAATGCGTGTATTATGGTACCACCAAAGAATGGGTGCACCTGTGTTCAGAACAGTGCGGTATCACTGCGGTCTCAATATCTAGGTGTTGTATTCTCGAAGAGTGTTCAACTTACATTGAGGACGACGCAGCGACCAATTGAAAGGAAAATAATAGGTGTAATCAGGGTGTCGGAACAAAATGTTTTTTGTTTCGGTTTTAGTTTCGCTCCACCGCAAAACGTTCCGTTCCGTTTCTGTGCCGGATCGAAAAAAATGTTCCGTAACGGTTCGTAACGGTTTTTTTTTTGTATGCAAACATTTGACGTAAAGGTAATCATAAAAAACATTGGATTTGTGACGTAGTTACTTGCCCTCCTCTTAAGAAAGTGGGGCAATGGTGAAGCACGTTCTTCAGAGGAGCGGAAGTAACTGTACCACGAATTCCTACCAACTAGCACAAACCAGTATTAATTTCAAAGTCATAGTATTTATTTTCTCAAAAGACAAATACGAATTTTTTTAGTGAGCTCAGTGCTTCGTGTCAAGGGAGGGAGCACGATCTCAGAAGACGCACGTCGTTGAGTGTACTCTCTGATGTGCGAGACCGCTGTTCTGATAAAAAGATCGCCAGGCCTGCGCGGAACGAGCAGCACAGTCACAGTGAAAGCTGGAAGAGTGGACTTTGTAGAGCCCATTGTAGTCTCTTGGAGCTACATATGCAAGTACACAAGCAAGTTGTTACCCACTACGCCATAAATCATCGTAATTTTTCTGAAGTACCGTAGTTCCCACTATGCCATTTTTCGTCATTCTTCGGAGAATCGTAGTACTCACTACACCTCTGTAAGCTATTATGTGCACTTTGTGCTGTGACTGATGATGACGAAGTATTATGGCTGGGCACTTTACAGTGGGTTGGAAGCAGTGTTGCGGAATGGGCGCCTCCGTTCCATTTCAACTCCATTCCGGTCAATTAGAACTTCCCAAAAAAAAAATAATTCCATTCCTTTCAATTCATCGAAATGAAAAACTTAGCCCATTCGGACTCTGGGAATGGCCGGGCAGCTCAATGTCATTCGTGCAATTCTTCAACGTAGGAAATGCATCTTCATAGCTTTATCGAGTTACGAATGAACGCCCCGTAAAGCTGATGTCATCAGATGCATTAAGAACTGCAAAAGTACGCAAAACACGTTACCAAGGTCGAGGGATAGTAGATTGGTGACATATCTCGTGCAGTTCAACCACCCTACTAATTCCCATGGGGGCAGTTATCCCGCTACCTAGATTATTTGCATGGTCTGCAAGTTTGAAAGAGTGGTGTCGTTTTAATATTGTTTAAGCTTAAATGTGTTGGCACTAAAATGACGACATAGCGTATTTTTGCTGACAAAACACAAATTCAAGAAGACTAAGTAGTTTTGCCACGCGTCTGGAGTGGTCGGGAATATGGAGAAAACTAAGATTTGGTTAATGGGGAAGAAAACCCTCTAGATCTGCTGATATTAGTTGGAACAGTGCACTGATCGGGCACCTTGTTTGCATTGAACACGGAACGCTGGGCAGCACTGCTCGTCAGCCTTCACGCTTGTCAAGTGCGCCTCTCAAGCATGGATGGGGTGAGAACTTTCTGTGTTAGCCTGTGTGCGGGTATGCATTGTCTTCCTTGTCGCAAATGTTATTTACGTGTGAGGTACTAAAGGTGAGATAAATATGAGCCTGTGCATAGAGTATACGCCACTTTTGTGGGAGGGTATCAATGGGAACCAACGCGCAGAAATAATTTGTTTCCTCCCTTCTGTATCTGCTGGGATAATGCATTTTTTTTATACTAACTTATGCCTCGGTTTGTTGTAGGCGCGTCGCTTATAAATGTACCGTGCTTGTAATCAGCCAATCCATTTTAAAACTACTGTTTTATTGTTAATTTCGAGGCACTGACTCACTAATGTTCGAAGTTTGAAAAACAGGACGCAGATGAAACGGTGCTCTATTTTCGGAAAAAGACGTAATTCTATTCCCATTCCATTCCGTACAAAAGGCGCTTAATTCCATTCTAATTCCATTCCTCCAAGCGTTGTCCCCATTTCATTCTGGGGTCGCGAAAATGTGGAATGATTCCGGCGTCATTCCAATTCTGGTGAGGCAACTTCGCAACGCTGGCGGGAAGCATTAAAGCACACACTCTTTGCGCTATTAGCATTGTCTGGTGACTGGATGTTATTTTCCTCTTCTGCCACGCTACATTACCTATGTTAAAGCGATTCCTTTCCCGACATAACGCCGGCATAGAGTATTTTTGTGAAGGAATTACAAGCTCCAGCGTGGCACTGTGGACGGCAAGGCAGAGGGTGTGGGTTAAAATCCCATGCGATCCTAGAAATTTGTTTGTCATTTCATTGTTTCTTATTCCACGCGATAACGGTTACAGGCGCCGGCGGCGGCGTAGAACTATGGCGCCAAAATCGGCTGTTGCGATCTCATAACAGCCTTCTATATAAGAATTTTCAGTCCCGACAATGCCCTCTCCACGCTGCCCTGCGTGACAGGCGCGCAGAAGTCCACTTGCGTTAATATAAACATCTCTGGTTGCCGCTGTTTTCGTTTTTCGCACAATTTCAACATTGCTTTGGAATTCCTGCCTGAGGTACGCGCTAATACTGTACCCTGAGATATGCATCACTGCTCGCGTTGCATGAGCTCAGTTGTTCCGGATTGCGCAGTGTACTCGTGAAACGAAAAACGATTGAAAAAATTTCAGTTTTACTCCGGAACGAAGTAATAGATAAAGTTTCGGTTACGTTTTCGTTCCGGTCAAAAATATCGTTTTTTTTCGTTTTTCGTTTCCGGTTTTAATTCCGTTCCGACAAACTGTGTGTAACGTTAAGAGACATGAAGAGAGCAGAGTGGGTCAGGAAACGAACGGGCGTTAAGGAGGTCTTAATCGAAACAAGAAGAAATGAACATGGGCAGGGCATGTAGCACGTAGGCAAGATAACCGCTAGTCTGTAAGAGTAGCGGACTGGATTCCAAAAGAGGACAAACGCGTGCGGGGGAGACAGAAAGATAGATGGACAGATGAGACTAAGATGTGCGTACGTATAACGGGGCGCCCACAATCACAGGACTGGGGTTGATCGGCGGAACACGGGAACGGCTTTTGTCGTGCAGTGCCCGCAGTCAGGTTAATGATCACGATAATCATGATGTATTCTCGAAGGGTCGGTCTTGGCCACATCACACTGAACTCCTGTGCAACCGTGCACTTAGGATGTTGCGGCATCTGCAGCGTAGGCTACGTTCAGCCCCGCGTAACTCAAGACTCCTCACTTATAAACTCTGGTTCGCGCAATACCCGAGAATGTCTCTGTGGTATGGAAGCCACATAAAATATGTGATATTGACAAAATCAAGTAAGCCCAGAAGAAAGTTGTGCGCTTCATCTCGTCGTTATGAGACGCATTTTTCACCTGGTTCCCAATTTCATTGGTTCAGCTTACCAGTCTCTCTTCTTGTTGTCAGGTCATCTTTCGAGTTTCTGCCTACTCTGATTCACTCTCTGCACTTTCTTTGACATTAAATGTCGTCCGGGAATGCAGACGCGGCGCGTCGGCTCCCGCTTCTTTAAATGTTTTCGGACATCTTTCTTGTGTTCTCCACCGTTTTGCTGGACTTTTCTAAACGAGTTTTGTGCAAGCTTTCTGACGACATCGTTCTCGTTGGGTTGAGTGAACTTTTCGGCGAGTTATTGAACTTTGAGTGCGCGAAGCGGTGGACGGGCACCTAAGCCTAACCACTCACAGGCTTGGCTACGAGTACGAAGCTAGGGTTAGCTACCAGTGCAGCACTTTCGCGGCCGCGCCGGGCCTCGTCAGGCCCCCGTCGCCTCTGAACAGACGGCGAAGATGCCCGAGATGGTGACAAATGAAGGCATGGACATCAATCCGGATGACTTCGACGGAGCGGGGTGGACCACCGCCCTTGGCGCCCGACGGAAACGGGATCCGGCAAAAAACGCGGCGGCCCCTGCTGCTGCCAAGACGACGGCAAACACAGCACAGAAGGACGATTTCAACACCCGCTCCCGCTCTACAGTTCAGAAGGTCGTAGCCGCTTCGCGACTCCCTCGGCTGCCGAAAGACCAGATTAAGGTCATTGTATGGCCCCGCGGAGGGCTCGACGTTTCGAAGGCGGATTTGGTGCTGCTGGCGAGGGCTCTGACTATGGCCGCTGCGCTAACCGACCAAGAGGCATCGGAGGATACGATCTGCCCCAACAAGGTACAGAATATACTTGTAATTTCGACTCCGGTCAGATCCAACGCTGTCGCTTATGCTGGCATCCAGAAAATTCATACGAAAGTCGGCGCTTTCGAGGTTTCTGCCTACGTACCGCGCCGGAAAACACTTGTAAAGGCGTCATCAGGAACGTTGACCCCTCGATAGAAGATCATACCCTCAGAAGCATGATTGTAAACCAAAGAAACCCGACCGCCATTGAAGTCAAGAGAATCAAAAACACGCATGTTGTTGCGATCCTGTTTGATGGGCTTCGAGTCCCCAAAAACGTCATGTGCGGAACGGCCCTAGTGCCGTGTTCGCTTTACAAACGGCAAGTCGACGTTTGTCACGCCTGCGGCCGGGTCGGACACCGGGCCGATGTATGCCACCATAGCAAGGAAGAGAGAAGTAAATGCCACAACTGCGGAGAAGCACTCCCCAACGGCGCTGCAGAAGCACACATTTGCACCCCTAAATGCAAGCTTTGTGAGGGCGATCACCCCACAGGCGACCGTTGCTGCAGCAAAAGATTTCACATCCCATACGTCGCGCGACGACGCAGGAGACAAAGACAAAACCGCTCCGAGAAAGAAGTCAATCCGGACGAGGTCAAGGACCCCGCGGACATGCACCAGGAGGTGGCAGAAGGTGCCATTCCCAAACGGTCTCCCGTTCCAGAGGGCGCTCCTGCTCCACGGCCCTATCCAGGTCGAGATCGAAGTCAGAAGCGGATGGCGCCGGACCCACCGTAGTGGCGAGGTCAAGATCCAGCTCCAGGCAACCTGGCAAGAAAATGACCTGGGCCGACATGGTCGGCGACAGCGGCTCCGCACCAACAACTTCAAAGCAAGGTAAGGCACAGCCAGAGCACGTGGCAGATCCGCGAATACACACACTAGAAAGGGAAAACAAAGCACTCAAACAGGAACTAGCTGAACTCAGGGCAACTCTCGCCAGGCTAAAGGACGTCTCTTAAAGAACACTCCTCCACCCATCCCTCAGTCATCAGGAACCGTCGTCGCGTCGTGTAGCTCACACAAACGCAGGGCCGTCGACATCGAGACAGATGACGACACATTCGATGTAGGCGACTTTATGTCTGAAGTCAGCGAGGCTCCTTCTAACGCCTCCACTAGTGACAACAAAGCCAAAAAGCGCCGCAAGACGAAGAGCAAGTTCAGTACCTTTCAATCGGCAATTACTGATATTAAAGAGGCACTCATGCAAATCTGTGGCAGACTCGACCGCCTAGAAAGACCAATCGCTCAACCCAAAGCCACGAGAACAATGTCCACGCCGGACCCGGGACCCTAACCTGCGCTTTCCACACCCTCCCAACCACCAGAACCAATAGGTGAGGTCGACATACACGGGGTCATGCCAAAACAACACCATGGATAACGCACCGCAAGTTTTCAAGATCTGGCAATGGAACTGTAATTAATTCAACAAAAAGAAAGCTAACCTAACGCAATTAGTCCGATCATGTAAAGAAAAGCCACACGTGATCAAGACTGCGGGGCCGAAAAGAACATTCGAAACATGTCCTTCTCGGGGTACAGGGTTTTCAGGCCTTCCCTGGACCCCGACTTCAAACAAGCCAGGGGAATTGCCACCCTCATCCGCAAAAACGTCAGCTTTATGGAAAGGGGCACCCCGACATACAAGAAAGGCCTGGAATCCCTGCTAACAGAAATCATTCCGAGTCGAGCCCTTAACGCACACATTTACATGCTAAACGTCTACAGTTCCCCGACTGACCGACTCAGGAACTTTACGGAATTTCTCACATCGGCCGCGTCGCAAGCCAAGAACAGACCGTTGATCGTTGCCGGCGACTTCAATGCGCACAACAACCTCTGGGGCTACGCCACCAATGACAGGAAAGGGATTAACCTTGCCGAGTGCGCAGACACCCTCGGCATGAAACTAATCACGGACTCAAGATTCCCGACGCGCAGAGACAATTCGGTTCAGCGGGACACCACCCCGGACCTGACGTTCCTAGGAAACGCGGAACGGTCGTGGGACAACCTGCAAGAGGACCTTGCCAGTGACCATTTCATCCTAGAAATCAACGTTCGCATCACACCCGCTCCTCCGAAGACGTACAAGTACGTCGACTGGGACCTTTTCCGAAGCTTGAAGGGTAGCGAGGACAGACAAGGAGAAACCTTCGAAGAGCTCCTGGAAAATCTAAAAAGTGCTGTGGCTAATGCCACTAAAGAAATAAGCTTGGACCTGGAGGTGCCAGCCATGGACTCCAGACTCGCACACCTCCTGGAGGCGAAGAACGCGTTGAGAGAACGATGGAAACAGCAAAAGCTGAACAGGGGGCTGCGATTTAAACTAACGGAAATAAACAAAAAGATCGAAGGACACTCCAGAAAGCTGAGTGCGCAGCAATGGGACGAGGTTTGTAATGAGGCGGACGGTAAAATGAGAAGGGGAAGCAAGTGGAGCCTTCTCAAGAACCTATTCGCCGACAGCAACAAACCGACCTAGAGCAATGCGCGGATAATGATCGAAAGGCTCGTCCATCTGCACACGAATGAAGGCACTAGTCCCCGGGATTTTGCTGACACCCTGGCAGATATATACCTGCCGGTAGAGAGTAAATCTCTCCCCTGGGACGACGCGACACGCGAGTACAAGGGGACACCTCAACCCTCGCTGGATCGTCCTTTCGAGGTATCGGAGATTGTGCACGCCCTTCACGACCTAAACGGCCGCTCGGCCCCCGGTCCAGATGGACTCACAAACAAACTGCTCAGAAATCTAGATGACAAAGCCGTACAAATCATTACGAGCAAAATCAACGCTGCATGGAAGGCCGGGTACCGGATAACTGGCGAACTGCTACTGTAATCCTTATTCCCAAACCCGGAAAACCGGTCCATGCAGAGAATTTGAGACCTATCTCCCTTACTTCGTGCCTCGGGAAGGTCGCCGAACATGCTATTCACAACAGAATTGCTGAGCACGTTGAAGAAAACAGCCTATTCCGCCACAATCTCATAGGCTTCCGAAAATCGCTCTCAACACAAGACGCAATGCTCCTCATCAGGAGCGCCGTCATTGACAATAAATCCAGTGACGTAAAAGGCATCCTGGCGCTCGACCTAACCAAAACCTTCGACACGGTCAGGCACGAACATATCCTCAACGAAATCTCCACTTTAGATCTCGGAGTAAATTTCCACAACTATGTACAATCGTTTTTGGCTGACCGAACGGCCACCATAAACATTGGACAAATCAGAAGCCGAAAGCATAAGCTAGGCAACATTGGCACCCCGCAAGGGTCAGTGCTTTCGCCGCTTCTTTTCAACATCGCTATGCACGATCTGTCCAACCAACTCTCAAGAGTCCAGGGGGTAGGACACGCGATTTGCGCGGAATACATTAGACATTAGTTTAGCGTTAGCGTGATAGTTTAGAATACATTAGTTTAGCGTTAGCGTGATAGCGGGGGTTAAGGGAATAGCGTTACCGTGCCGCAAACGTTGGTTGCGGAAAGCGTGCTTTAGTTTAGCGGGATAGTGTTTACGTGCCCAAGCCGGGACGGTGGCGCCACCTAGCGAAGGGTGAATGCGTTAAAAAAAGTGAAAAGAACAAAAAGGAGAATGCTTGCCTGTGTCCCCGCACGCAGCAATATTACTTCTTTTTTTAGTGAAAATAAAAGTAAATAAATATGAACTAAGCACCAAAAGCGAAAATTTTCATGTTACAGACTTGTTTACGCCGATCTTCTAGATAGGCCTAGGGACGTTCGAAATGGGAAGCGATCTCAAAAACTACGCTAAGTTATTCGTAATACCGTGTCGTCGAAGCTACCTGAAGGCAAGCGAAGCAATTTCGCACATTCGTTTGCTACGAAAGAAGTGGATCCGTCCACATCAACGCTAAATTCAGTTCGAAGCGGGCGTCGAAAACCGCCGCCATGTTTTACGTACACTACGTTAACCACGCAAACACGCTAACGCTAAATCTGAAAAATAGCGTGCGTACGGTAAACGCTATGGGTCACGTACGGTACTGCGCGTGCGCATTTCGTTCCCGCTATTCCGTTAAGCCCGCTAAACTATAACTGTCTATTACCATTTGGTCTGCCAGCGGCCCACTCGGCGTTCTGGAGCAGCACCTGCAGCAAGCGCTGGACACCACAGAAGCTTTTCTTAAAAATGCGGGACTGAAGCTGTCTCCCAGCAAATCAGAGCTCCTTCTGTGCAAACGCGGCCCCAGGAAGGGACAGCCCCTTAGCTACCTCCCCGTTCACCTAAGTACCAGGGACGGAGGCAGTATCCCCAGGTATAACACAATCAAGGTCCTGGGTGTGGTAATTGGGGCTTACAGCGGTGACAACGTGGAGGCACTGAAACGCATAGAAAAGAGTGTCCTCAACTTCACCAGGGTTATATCACTGGTCGCCAACAGAAGGGACGGCCTGAAAGAAGACAACCTCATGAAAGCATTTGACGCCTTTCTCATCAGCCACGTAACGTACGCCGCCCCTTTCCTCAACTGGAAGAAGACGGAGCTCAATAAAATCGATACACTAATTAGAACAGGATTGAAAAGGGTCCTGAGCCTCCCTCGAAATACTAGTACGGAACGACTCCTCCAATTGGGCCTGCACAATACAGCTACCGAACTGTTTGAGGCACAGCGGCACTCCCAAATTAGTCGGCTCTCGCTCTCAAGGGCGGGCAACGAGATCTTGTTAGAAGCCGGCATTCAGCCCCTCTTCATGCCGCCAGAGAAGTCACAACTTTGCAAAAACTCACGCAAGCGATAACAGTTGATCCGATTCCCAGAAACATACACCCGACCCACAACGAAGGACGGAGAAAAGCGAGAGCCAAGGTCATACTCGCCAGGATCATGCGCAACGAAACGCAAATCCTCTTTGTTGACGCTGCAAGATATTGGAATCGAGGCGCTTACGCCGTCTCCGTGGTAGACGCACATGGCTCGCTCGTCAACGCAGCCACGGTGGTTACCAACTTCACCCACGAAGCAGCAAAAATGGCCATTGCGGTGGCCCTTCAAAGCTGCAGGGGAGCCTCTATCATTTACTCGGACTCCAGAACAGCCATAAGAACTTTTTCGGCTGCCCTCGTCTCTTCGAAGGCAGCTACGGTTGTCAACAAGCTCTTCTACCAAGAAAGGGGCGAAGATAATTTCCCGTCCTCACACATTACATGGTTCCCGGCTCACATGGGAAACATTTCCGGGTCTCCTTCCTGCAACCCAAACGAGCGGGCACACATGGGAAACATTTCCGGGTCTCCTTCCTGCAACCCAAACGAGCGGGCACACACACCAACTGGCGCGAGAGCTCACTTTCCGCGTCTGCGGTCCACCCCCTCGCTTCAATGCAGCCTGCAGGAACCTCGATAACAAATACCCGCTCGTGTCATACCACGAACTCACCTCTCATCATAGGTTAGGACGTCGAACTTTTCCTCCTCCTCACACAAACCTCAACAGAGCACAAGCAATCACTTACAGACAGTTGCAGACTCGATCATACATAACACCGACGACACTAAGCAGGATCAATCCTGACTTTCCTGCTGTATGCTCGCACTGTGGCCACGAATACAACAATTTCGAGCACATGCTCTGGCTGTGCCCTGCCAACGCGGGTACAGGCTTTTCTGACCAGTCCTCATGGGACTCCGCGCTTCAAAGCACAGAGCTCATAGCTCAGCTCAAGGCTTCCAGAGGGCCCGGGCCGTCGACGAAGGACTCTGTCTACCGGCCCCTACCTGGGTGAAGCCACCGGATTGATTGGCGGGGCCTTCGGCACCGCTTTCTTTCACCTCAGGACCTGAATAAAGTTCGTACTCAGCAACTACATCGCACCCGATAAACTTACATGCACCATACGTTATCGCAAACTTAATAGACAGTTATAGTTTAGCGTTAGCGTGATAGCGGGGGTTAAGGGAATGCCGTTACCGTGCCGCAAACGTTCGTCGCGGACAGCGTGTTTTAGTTTAGCGGGATAGCAATGACGTGCCCAAGCTGGGACGGTGGCGCCACCTAGAGGAGGGTGAATGCGTTAAAAAAGTGAAAAGAAAAAGCTGAGAATTCTCACCTGTATGCCGCACGCAGCAATGTTACTACTTTTTTTAGTAACAATAAGAGTAAATAAATCTGAACCGCGCACCAAAACTGGAAATTTTTATCTTGCAGATTTTCTTACACCGATCTTCTAGCTAGGCCTAGGGATGTTAGAAATGAGAAGCGACCGCAAAAACTACGCTTATCCGTAATACTCAATCGTCGAAGCTACCTAAATGCAAGCGAAGCTATTTGGCACAGTCGTTTGCTACAAAAGATGTGGATCCGATGAGCATAGAATTGAGATGAACGCTCAATTCAGTTCGAAGCGAGCGTCCAGAACCGCCGCCATGTATTACGTGCACTACGTTAACCACGCAAACACGGTAACGCTAAATCTCAAAAAGATCGTACGTACGGTAAATGCTACGGGTCGTTTAGCGTACTGCGCATGCGCATTTCGATCCGGCTATGCCGCTAAGCCTGCTATTCCACCGAGCCCGCTAAACTACAACTGTCTATGACGTCTTTTCATCACCTCCGTTATACGTTTACCTACCATACGTTTAGCTACCTCCATTTAATAGTACAATCCATTACCCCGTGTGGGAGTCACGCTCACCACGCGGCTGGCGCCGCACGTGCTGCGCACCAACGATGCGCGTGGCACAGACACTGGCTTCAAAAGGAGCAGCCAACGCGCCGGCTGGACAGTCAGCGACGGACCCGCGTGCATACGCGCGGTGTGCCCCCCGGCGGGGCGTAGGTTAGTGGGCGGTGTCGTGGCCCATGAGTTTACGCGTTTCCTTTATTGTTTCTGTTAATGTTTCTGGTAGAATAAATATTTGAGTTTTTTGCATCGGCTGCGGCGATTCCTGGGGCAGACGGCCCGAACCCCCCTCATCTGGCGCCCAACGTGGATGGTGCCGTCTGGTTCCAGCAAGATGGAGGCAGCGATGGAAGCATTTCGTGAGGCGCTTCAGCGGTTGGACGAGATGGCCGTGGCCCACTTCGAGGCCAAAGGAGTTTTGGTCCCGACCGTGGCCGAGGGAAGATGGGCGACTCTTCTGGCTCGGCAAGTGGTCCCACCGGCACAGGACAAGCAAGGACTCGAGGCCAAGTTGCACGACGAAGACAAGCAGGAAGAGGCCGAGCAGGGGGAGAAGTCGAACGAGGGTGGAGTCGACCCCAGCAGGGCCAGCGAAGAAGCCAGCTAGGAAGCCGAGGACTACAAAGTAAGCGCCACAGAAGTTTTGACGATTGGAGAGGCCGAAGACAAAAGTCGCGGGACCGAGGCGACCCTGATCGTGCAGGCCACCGACAACCACAACATGGAGGCGGACGCCGAGAACGAGCGTGTGTCTGGTCCGGCGAAAGCGAGTGGTACTACTCGCGAGTCGAAACCTGCCGCGGGTGTCTGCGCCAAGATGCAGGCCGCGGAAACCGGTGGAGCAGCAGCTGTAGCGGATGCCATGGAAGATTCTCCTGAGGGCAGAAAATCCGGGACCGAGAAGGCCGCTACGCCCAACGAAAAGACTGCCTGCAAGCCCGCAATGACGGTGGCAACGGCAGCCGCGGACAACGAACACGCCTGCAACTTCCGAGTGAGCAGCCTGGCTAACACACTGAAAGCGGTCGACCACAACGCACCGTTTTGCGAGCACGAGCCCAGTAGCGCTCTGCGCAAGTCTGAGGACAGCGCTGGATTTGCCATGGTGGCAGCTACGAAAGCCGCGGCCGCCGGAAAGAGAGACAAGGATCCCCCTGGAAAATCAAGGCCGACGGCAGCGAGATCAACATCGTTGACAAGGGCGACATCGCAAGGGAGCCAGACGTCAGCGAAGTCTCCATCGATAGCACTCGAAGTCAAGAACGTCACCGTGGAAAGCGATGCCCGTGACCACGTGCAGGGAACCCCTTTTTCACAGGGGGGAATGTGTGGGAGTCACGCTCACCACGCGGCTGGCGCCGCACGTGCTGCGCACCAACGATGCGCGTGGCACAGACACTGGCTTCAAAAGGAGCAGCCAACGCGCCGGCTGGACAGTCAGCGACGGACCCGCGTGCATACGCGCGGTGTGCCCCCCGGCGGGCGTAGGTTAGTGGGCGGTGTCGTGGCCCATGAGTTTACGCGTTTCCTTTGTTTCTGTTAATGTTTCTGGTAGAATAAATATTTGAGTTTTTTGCATCGGCTGCGGCGATTCCTGGGGCAGACGGCCCGAACCCCCCTCACCCGTTATGTAAAATCTTCATCTCTTGCTGAGTTCCTATTGTATATTGCAAACCGTTAATATTCCTGTTAAAAGCAACTTCTATTATTTGCAATTTTCAGTGGCACGAGTACCGAGTGATGCTCCTAATTGTTTGTCTTCAAGAGATATCCGGTCGAGCACGGACTTCCGGTTTTCCGAGTATTCATAAAAAGTCTCCTCAAAATAAAAATCGATGGTTTTGGTTCAAGCTAAAGGCTATATTGCATAAATATGATATCAAAGTATAACATTACTTAAGGACCAATTAACTGCCAGGATAATATATCAAATGCTATTGATTGAGTTCATTGAAAGATTCTGAGCAGGCGGGATTCTTGCGGCACTTGGCGGATGACAGCCCAGCCCCGCACTTCTTTCCAGGTGGCCCCTGAGATATGCTTTCGCAAAGTGCTACAAAATCGATAGTTCTGATTCAAGTTGAATGCTACATATTAGAGGCCCTAAATGCATCATCAGACGAGAAGAGTGACCGCCCGCGGCCGTATCCACACGAACGATGCAAACAGTCGCGTGATCAGACATAACGGATTGATGACGTCATAATTTGAAGTCATCATGGCGTCACAGACCGACGTTTGCGTCATCTTTATTACGTTATCACGACGTTAATATGACGTAACATAAGATCACGTCACGTGATAACGTCATCACACGAACTCATTGCGTGGTCAATGATGTGCGGTTCCCGGATGCAGCCGAAAATCACGTCGGGTGCAGTAAGCTTGCAATGCTTCTGATCCTGGAGGCAGTGCAAAACCACGTTTGGTGTAGAAAGCTTTCAGGGTGGGAGGGCAAGGATCCATACACAACGATATTTAGCGCAAGGTAACACGCGGACGAGAAGGGAGAACGCCACACATGTCCTCCCTTCTCGTGCTGGTGCTAGTTTGGGCTAAATATTGCTTCATGTCTTACCAACAAGGCCGCATTTCTCCTCCATACACAGACTGAGAAAAAGAAGATGGCGTAGAGCTAATCACAAGTTTAGCAACACAGTCAGTGCGAGTGCCACTCTTACCCCCTCAGTTATGATTGTATTACATTGTATTTGCTTCTCCCCCATCCCGCGATAGCCTTTCGAGGCTGCAGAGCATTCGAATAAATTAATAGAAACTCCGACAGATCCCACGCATTGCAGGAATCAGTTTCATGCAGCGCTGTCAACGAGTAGCAGCCCATGCAGGATATTTCGGCTCGAGCCAAGCGTTTAGAGGTTGATCGATGTCTTCGGGCAAATTAAGTACTTGTGCGCATATCCGAGCTTACCAGGCACCGGGATTTCACTGGCGTATAGAAAGCAACTCTGGGTCCTACGGAACGTCGGCATTCATGTTACAGCAGAGAAACCAATTTTATCGCCAAGAAGGGCACGGCGCTACGGTGCGATGAGACGGATGCCAATTAGCGGTCGTGAGCGTATTGGCGCAGTGTTTTTCTACAGCCTGCGGAGTGATGGGTGTACACAGGTTGTGTTTGTCATATTTATATAAAAGCAGATAGCCAATGTTACTACCACAATTAGATTTGTACGGACAGGATGTTTTTATAGGGTATTTTTCCAAAGCAGTTTTAAGCACTGACGTGGCTATGTGGTAGAATATTTGACTTCCATGCAGCAGGCCCGGATTTCATTCCGGCTGGAGCCGGGAATTCTATTCTTTCCTTCCATCGCGATATTTCACCTAGCGAGAGAGCCGCCGACGCTCGCACCGTATTTTTTGCGACATGGCCTCCTCCATGCTGTCGCGTGAAGATTTCCATTGTCTAGGTTGATGTAGACAGTGACCCGTGGTATGCGTGCATACCCGCATACCACGGGCCGAAGTATGCGGGTATCTGCCACACGTGACTAGTGGAAAGGGTTTGAAGACGTACGTGACAAAGAAGCCACGTCATTTTTGTGTGATCATTTTCGAATCTCGTTCGTCATGCGCCCACGCCCTCTCATGCCAACATTAATGTATACCAAGTTAGGAGAAAGACCGCAAGAGCACCAACACGTAGGCTGCTGGATAGATTCATTGAAACTTTCAAAGTACTTTTAGCTCGTTCCACAGAAGTTCCGGTGTCGGCGTCGGTGTCGGCATCGTTGGTTGTGAGCGAAAAATCATCTTGTATAAAATAAATAATAAAAAATGTTAGGCTCGAGTGAGAATCGAACCCAGGACGTCAGCGTGGAAAACAGTTGTTCAAACACAGGGCCACTCCATTGCTTGGAACTGCACTGAAATTAACTTGAATGCTTCACAAACATACGCGTCCTGGCTACAGGTGTCACAGTACGAGATGTAATATCGCGGTAAAACGGGGCACAAGCGTATGTTGCCATCGGGCGTCACACCATGTGAACCAACGTTACTAGACTAGGTGCAATATACAAACTCTCCGTCGGCTCCGTGCTTCGCTTGTGTCTCCATTTTCCGTTTGGCCGACAGGTGGCGGGAGCGTTCCATCGAGATCCACCCTCGCGGCTCGCAAGGCTGTGCTCGGGCGCCCAATGTGCACGTTTACCTACATTTAACCGTGTGGAAAACCTCAAATGCATCGCTGCAACATATCTTAGCTTATCTTAACTTATACAGTCGTTGTGTGTGTCACTTCTATCCCTTGTCCAGCGTCTTCTTGACTGGCTTTTGCCTCAGCGTCATCTACCAACTGTCCCGGACTTCGACCTTATAACATATCTTAGCCACTGGTGTTTTCTGTGCTTGCTTCAAAGCATGTGAGCGCGGCATGCTTTAGTCTTGAGTCCGAAGCTCCCGGAACATCAGGCCTTTCGCATTGCGTGCGTGATTTCGCTACCATTTAGTAACCTTGTTCGCTACTTTCCCGCATGCCCTGCTTTTTCGCAATTAGCCTAAGGTTATGAAGCGCGTCATTTGAAGAAAACATTTTGCATTTCTATTTCTACACAAACGATTCGCACAGAAACCCACGCGCGTCGCAACTAACGGCCGTGACTTCCGTGCTCGTGAGCACACCCCTCTCAACGTAAATGCTGCTTCATGCTAACTCGGCGGGCAAATCGTCGCCACTGTACTCACTAGCGATTCAGCAGAGATTAGAAATTAACAAAGCAACAGGGCTCTCAATCATCAGTTCATTCAGGTGTATTCACTTCTATCTACTCCTACTGCCACGAAATAAAGGATAAATGCGCTCGTTGTCCTCCCACTTTAAAAATAAAAAAAGTTACCGTTTCACCGCAAGGGCGAAGCAATGAATGCGATAGCAACAAATTGTAGTGGTAAACGAACTGAAGCTGGCAGCTAACTGTTTTGCATCCGTTCTAGCTTAACTACAAAGCGCTGTTGTAAGAGAATACGGCCGCTCCAGGGAGAGATGCTCCCCGCAAGGTCACTTCGCGTTGAGAGCGCATCACATAGAAGGGTTTACGAGCCGCCCGCTGTGATGGCTTTCGATATGGTGCGCGTGCCAGCGATCACCATTCAAAGTTCAAAGTTGCTCCTCGCGCGGCGCGACACCCCCCCCCCCCTCGCGTCTGCTTCGGCCGCGTTCGTCGCCCCCGCTCGCGTGCTTTTACGCGCGGTAGAGCATACAATGCGCGGAGGGATCTTATCAATTTGGATTTCATACCGGAAGGACATGACGGCGACGGCAAAAACACGTCGAGACTGTCGATATAATTGCTACCGCAATAATAAACTCAAGTTCACACTCCGAAATCCCTAGTACTGGCCGGTACATATGTCCACCGCAGTGGTATAACGGTTACGGTGCTCGGCTACTAACCTGAAGATCGCGGGTTCGATCCCTGCCGCGGCGGTAGCATTTTGATGGAGGCGAAATGCTAGAGGTCCGTGTACTGGCGATGTCAATGCACGTTAAAGAACAACAGATGGTCGAAATTTCCGGACCCCTCCATAGCGGCGTGCCTCATAATCATATCGTGGTGTTAGCACGTAAAACAGCAGATATCATTGCTTCGGCCGGTACTTACAAGAGCTTTGCACGCTTTCTGGCAACTTCAACTAGCACACTCGTGTATTTGTGTTGCCGTAGAAACTTTGCATGGAAATGCATGCGAGTTACTCAATAAAACTTTAAGTACGTGCAGAGAGCTAGGAGCGGGAAAGAAGTGGCGGACCGACCGGCTTGTGTCGTTCCGGTACCCCCTCGCACAACTGGGCACACAACACGTCGGCATTACTCGGTCGGCTTAGATGCACACACAACACTTCATCGAATTAGCAGTCATGTAAACATACCAGCTATACGGAGCACTGGCAAAGTTCCGAACACACGGCAAGAAAAGAAAGAATGCGGGAGGTTAACCGCCGGAAGCAGTTCCAACGGAGACTACACGGAGTACTACCAGAGAACGTCTATACCACTTTACTCGAGCTAACTGCAGCTAACTGCGCAGCGCGGGATCCCGATGCAACTGCAGCGCCAGTCGAAGGGGAATTGGTGGCGGTTCCGCGCGACGTGGCGCAGTTTGTCAACTGAACCTGGTCTAGTAACGTTGATGTGAACTGCATAACGAGTTGGTGTTTTAAAGCCGGCCATCCATTACAAAAGGCAATCACATTACTGCGCGTATTCCCTTACGAACACGCAGTGGATGCATCGCAACTTCGTAGAAAAGTATCACGCACAGAATTGCTGTTGGTTTAAAGCATGCCCCCCCCCCACCCTTATAAAGGGCACGCACATTGGTGCGCGCATTCCCTTACACACACGTAGTGGGTACACTTGTGATAGAAGTGCTGTTGAAGAGGGCGGAAACCTTCAGCTTTACTATAGGTATGTCGAATGTGTGTGTGTGTGTGTGTGTGTGTGTGTGTGTGTGTGTGTGTGTGTGTGTGTGTGTGTGTGTGTGTGTGTGTGTGTGTGTGTGTGTGTGTGTGTGTGTGTGTGTGTGTGTGTGTGTGTGTGTGTGTGTGTGTGTGTGTGTGTGTGTGTGTGTGTGTGTGTGTGTGACCGGGCGACAACATAATGACAAGAGAAAGAGTGCACGAAGAGGATATCATGCTCTGAGGATATCGGATGGGGCCGGATATTGCTATCGTGTTCAACTCTTAAAGGCGAAGCTTAAGCGTTCCCCAATTTTTTTGTACGCGCTTGAATAAAAAATGTGCGTTATGAAAGAAATACAAACCCACATGCTTCGCGGTTTACTGTGCATAAAGTTCATGAATTCAAAGTTTTGAGGAAAGCAACAGTGCGGCCGTAACAGCTAAGGAGGTTTTGAGAAACCGGAATACGGAGGAGCTGCCCTGAATCTTTGGCTCCCTTGACCGTGACTTGGCCGGTTGCTGGTGATCCAACCGCTGTTGTAGTTGTTGCAAGGTGCTTATCGACTGGCACACTGCTGTGCTGACCAGCAGTGCGCCAGAAATCGTTAACCGTTTCTTCTAAACCCCTCATTTCGTGAAGTAGGCGGTTAAGGTCTCGCCCCTTCGTAGAGTGCATAGTGTTTATAACTCATCAACCACTTTACCGAGATACTCGCATGTCTGAACATTTGATGGGTAAGCTTATCCCTCTGTCATAGTTGATTACATGTAATGCTCAAAACCTTAACATTTTTGACTCGGTAGCGTGAACGAGGTCGTTTCGCATAAATTCCGGTGTAGGTGTCGTTGGTTGTGAGCGAAAAATCATCATCTTGTCCATGAACGAAAAATCGAGAAAGATTCAAATAAAACAAATAATAAAATAACTTAGATTCGAGTGATAATCGAAACCAGGCCGTCTGCGGGGCAAGCAGGTATTCTGCCACAGAGCGACGCTATTGCTTGAAGCTGCTTCGGAAAAACACTTCTGAATGTTGTTGAACGAGTCTCCTTAACTCATGTAATATTGCGTGGTAGAAGCGTAGAATCGCGCCACGCGTCAACACATGCGAATTGCGCAACGAGTGGGTGTTTTAAAGGGGCCCTGCAACACCTTTCTTAGTTATATTGGAATAGTATCATTATTGACGTATGACTATTCACGAGTCATATGCCACAAAAATTTTTCGAATCCGTCAAGTCTAAGTGGTGTTACCAAATTATAGAGATCACGTTCCGCAGCTTTCTCCCTCCACTCAACGCCGCGAGCGCGCGGAAAGCTGCGCGGGGCATCAAGGGAGAGAGGACGGAGGTGCGAGGAGGCGCCGAAGAGTTACGTCAGCGCCGGCGGCATTTTTTTTTTCTTCATTTTTTTCTCTCTGGCGTCTCGGCGAAACCACGTGGTCTGTGGCGCCACTTCCCGTCGGCTTGCGGGGTCGTCGTCGAGCGGAGCCCATCGCACCGTGTATCGCGCGTGCTTGAAAACTGCGAGTCGGTTTGGTAATGTTGGGTGTGCACCTCGAACTGCCGTAGTGTTTTCATCGCTCTGCCAACCATGGACGCAAACCTGCGTGCGCGTTTGGAACGAATGACAGCTGAGATGGGTTTCGACCCACACTCCGATACACCGCCTCGTCGCACTGCTCGCGCTTGAATCGTACTCAACACGTGTCACGAATTAGCGCGTAATAAAGCGCGCGCGAGGCCGCTTTCAAACGGCTGCGAGACAGGCGGCGCGAGCCGATCGCCCAAGAAGCGCGAACGGCGAAAAAACAAGCATCAAAAGACGCCAGCGCGCCGCATCCTCCTCACCCACTCGAGCCAGAAGTAGACAACGCGATAAAACGCCCAGCAATGACTGGAAATATCTAGAAGGAAAGGGTGACGCATCGCCGATCATGCCGCCGTGGTTCGAACCACGTGGTTCGAACATACGAGAAAGCTCTCGCCGTTTCTCTAGCCTTAGCTGTACTGCACGCCGAAGGACCCTCTCGACGCTTCTAGAAGCCGGGGAAGAAGGGATAAAAGCGTGCAAACGACGAGTGAAGTCGAGACAGTCGAGACAGGAGTGAGTCAGTGGGTCCGGTGATGGTGAAGTTATGCTACGTGTGGCTCCGTTAGCCAAAGAAGACGTGTTTATGATGGTGTGCGGTCAGTCAATCGTCGATCTGGAAGAATCCGATGACGACACCGTGTGAGCCATGACAAGTCACGACGACGGTTGAGCTACGACGATCAATGCTGGAGCTGGCGTGAGTGTTTCCTTGAAGAGAAGCATTCGATTACCGTCCAAGTATTGTGGACTGGATACGCCATTATCTATTCAGGACTTTAACTGTCGTTGAATAGTTGTGATGCATGCGATTGCATTCGTAGCGTGTGATCTGTTTGTTTAGCTCCCGTTGTGTAAACACCATCTGAATTATATTGTGAAGTTGTAACTGGTACCAGCCGAGTGTGCATGTGTTTGTATTATTTGTATTGCCTTAACTGGGAAGATATTTCGTTTTCGTTTGTGTTGTCGACTCTCGGCTCTGACTCGGTCTTTGGATCACAACCGGCGTTCGCTGGCGCACCAAAGGACCAACTCTAAATTGTCCGCGCTTTCGTGGTGCGTTTTCGGAGGGCCGTGACGCCAGCCCTTAGAATCCGCCCGGCGATTGCCATCCCCATTAACGGGACAAGTGACAACACGGCAAAGCTGCGTGCGCCCTTCTCCCAGTGGCGGTACTTCGATGCTGTTTGCTCTTCGAATGCGGGCGCACAGCGAGTGCGGGCTGACAACAAAGAACTAAACACTAGAAGAAAGGATCGTGGGCCATCGGGCCGGCGCGGACCCATCCCCCGGCTGTCTGCAGCTACCGTGAAATGCGAGTCTGCTTGGGTGCTGTGTCGCGGTTTCTCGGGAACGTGAGACTACGGGGAGGATACACCGAGGTACGGCTCGATGACATACTGAACAGACAGCGAACGGGACTCTCGCCATACAGCGAACACAGGTATCCTAACTAGCCGGCGCCAGTATTGTTATCGGAAAAATGCTGCACCGCTGCCTCGGTCGGTCGTGAGAACGTGCCGACGATGCAGTTTCCAGCTGACGCGGCATCACGCAAACGGAACCACTCTCAACGGCAACCGCCGATGGTCAAAAGCACAGAAATATTCACGATTTCGGCACTGCGCATGGTGAAGAAAATGCAACCACGCAACTACGAGCAGACGAGCTGTCGGTGAGACCGGAAGTGCTAATATTGTCACGTGGTCGTGACGTCGACGAAGACAACCGTCAGCACGTCCGAGATGACACTGTTTATTTGGCCAAACTTGTGGCCGAGAAACTGAAAGTCAAACTACAGCAATACACTGATAGCGGCGAACAGAGCGTCGACCGTCGATCAACTGACAAGCGGTGAAGCGCGTCAGCATTTAAACATGTGCCGTCGAATATTCCAGCGTTATCGCTGGCTGTCGTGCAAATTCTAGAATAAGCTCGAGTGTGCGCGTCTTGCGCGCAATCCTAACAAAACGATCTACAATGATCGCGAAGGTTCTCGAACAACGAGGCGCAGTTCGCGCTGAGCGCTGCTGACAGTCTTTGTGGCCAAAAACCGAATACAGCAAAAGTGATAAAGAAACGCACGTGGCAATGCCCCCCTCCGAAAAAGCATAGCCCCGATGCTTAAAACAGAACAGGCCAATGCATGCAACAATAAATAACAAGAATAAAGCAACAAAGTACAATAAACAATAAGCACAAGAAAGAAAGCACAATATTAAAGCAAAATGACAGTCCTCGGATACACTAACGTGCGTAATATGGTTTGAGGCGCGCGACATGGACGACTTCAGGTCGTGCACGGCGCTGCTGAGAGTTCGTAATGCCATCAGGGACAACCTCGTAGTCGAGTGCGCCGAGGCGTCGAAGTACCCTGTATGGTCCGAAGTATCGTCGAAGAAGCTTCTCACTGAGTCCCCGTCGGCGTATTGGCGTCCATAACGATACACGGTCACCGGGTTGGTATTCCATGTGGCGTCGTCGAAGGTTGTAGCAGCGGCTGTCAGTCGTCTGCTGGTTCTTGATCCGTAGGCCGGCGAGCTGTCGTGCTTCTTCGGCGCGCTGTAAGTAAGCGTCGGCGTCGAGATTTTCTTCGTCGGTGACGTTGGGTAGCATGGCGTCGAGCGTCGTCGGCGGGCTTCTTCCGTAGACCAACTTGTACGGAGTCATCTGCGTCGTTTCTTGGACTGCCGTGTTGTAAGCGAAGGTCACGTACGGAAGGACGCCGTCCCACGTCTTGTGCTCAACGTCGACGTACATGGCAAGCATTTCGGCGATGGTCCTATTTAGACGCTCGGTGAGACCATTGGTCTGTGGGTGGTAGGCGGTCGTGCGGTGGTGGCGCGTCTCCCTGTATATGAGGATCGCCTGAGTTAGGTCCGCAGTAAAGGCGGTACCTCTGTCTGTTATGAGGACCTCTGGGGCGCTATGACGCAAGAAGATGTGCTCCACGAAGAACTTGGCTACCTCAGCGGCACTGCCTTTGGGCAAGGCCTTTGTCTCGGCGTAACGGCTGATGTAGTCAGTTGCTACGACGATCCACTTGTTGCCGGAAGCCGACGTCGGGAACGGCCCCAGTAGGTCCATCCCGATTTGCTGGAACGGCCGGTGAGGTGGTTCGATTGGCTGCAGAAGTCCCGCTGGCCTAGTCGGCGGTGTCTTCCGTCGCTGGCAATCTCGGCAAGTCTTAACGTAGTGGGCGACGTCGGCAGGAAGGCGTGGCCAGTAGTATTTTTCCTGTATCCTCGCGAGCGTGCGCGAAAAGCCGAGGTGGCCAGCCGTCGGGTCGTCGTGCAGGGCCTGCAGAACCTCTGGTCGCAGTGCTGAAGGTACAACGATGAGGTAGTCGGCCCGGGCCGGAGAGAAGTTCTTTTTTACGAGGACGTCGTTTTTCAAGAGAAATGACGCCAATCCCCGCCTGAATACTTCTGGAACAACGGCGGTCCTGCCCTTGAGGTATTCCACAAGGCCCCTGAATTCCGGGCCGGCTTGCTGTCGTTCAGCGAAGTCGTCGGCACTTATGGTTCCCAAGAAGCAGTCATCATCGTGGTCGTCCTGCGGCGGTGCGTCGACGGGGGCACGAGACAAGCAGTCGGCGTCGGAGTGTTTTCTTCCGGACTTGTAAACGACGGTAATGTCGAATTCTTGAAGTCTTAGGCTCCACCGTGCGAGGCGACCTGAAGGGTCCTTCAAGTTGGCTAGCCAACACAAAGCGTGGTGGTCGCTCACAACTTTGAAGGGCCGGCCATTGATGTAGGGGCGAAACTTCGATGTAGCCCAGATGATGGCCAGACACTCCTTTTCTGTTGTGGAATAGTTGATTTCTGCCTTTGATAGCGACCGGCTAGCATAACTGATGACCCTTTCCAATCCATAGGTCTTCTGCACAAGGACGGCGCCGAGTCCTACGCTGCTTGCGTCGGTGTGGATTCCCGTATCGGCGTGCTCGTCGAAATGCGCAAGTATCGGAGGCGTCTGCAGGCGTCGTTTCAATTCTTGAAATGCCTGAACTTGCAGCGTTTCCCACCTGAATTCGACATCGGCCTTCGTGAGTCGCGTCAGTGGCTCGGCGATCCGTGAAAATTCCTTGGCGAAACGTCTGTAATAGGCGCACAAGCCGAGAAAACGGCGTACGGCCTTCTTGTCGGTGGGCGTGGGGAAGTCAGCGACGGCAGCTGTTTTCCGCGGGTCCGGGCGAACACCATCCTTGCTGATCACAGACCCAAGAACAAGAGCTCCTCGTACGCGAAGCGGCACTTTTTAGGCTTCAAAGTGAGTCCGGAGGTCTTGATTACTTGAAGTACAGCTTCAAGGCGCCGAAGGTGTTCGTCGAAGTTTGAGGAAAACACAACGACGTCGTCCAAGTACACGAGGCACGTCTGCCACTTCAAGCCGGCCAGTACTGTATCCATAACCCGTTCAAAAGTCGCAGGTGCCGAGCAAAGACCAAAAGGCATGACCTTGAACTCAAACAGCCCGTCTGGCGTTATGAAGGCAGTCTTTTCTCGGTCTCTCTCGTCGACTTCTATTTGCCAGTAACCGGTCTTGAGGTCCATCGACGAAAAGTACTTTGCGTTGTGTAATCGATCCCGGGTGTCGTCTATCCGGGGAAGGGGATACACGTCCTTCTTCGTGACTTTGTACAGGCGACAATAATCGACGCAAAAACGGAGAGTCCCATCCTTCTTCTTCACTAGCACCACGGGGGATGCCCACGGACTCTTCGACGGCTGGATGATGTCGTCGCGTAGCATTTCGTTGACCTGTTTCTTCACGGCCTCCCGTTCCCGCGTCGAAACCTGGTAGGGACTCTGACGGAGTGGTCGAGCATTTTCTTCTGTTATAATGCGGTGCTTAGCAAGGGGCGTTTGTTGGACCCGCGATGACGACGAGAAACAGTCCTTGTTTTTCTGCAGAAGGCATCGAAGCTGTTACTGTTGGCGAGCGGGAAGATTTCGGTTTACGTCGAAGGGTGGCTCAGCTGTTGGGGTAGTCGTCGTAGCTTCGTCGTCATCCGAAAAGGCAAATGCATCGCTGACGGCCAAGATTTCTTCGATGTATGCAATCGTCGTGCCCCTGCTCAGGTGTCTGTGTTCTTGGCTGAAGTTCGTTAGCTTCACAATTCCTTCTCCTTCGTGCAACCGAGCAATGCCCCTTGCAACGCAAATGTCACGGTCTAGTAGCAAACGCTGATCGCTCTCGATGACACCTTCGATGTCTTCAGCTTTTTCGGTGCTGACGGGAATTATGACGCTGGAGCGAGGCGGGATGGTAACTTGATCCTCGAGCACGTTCAGGGCATGGTGACATGGATTCGTATCCGGCGGTGTCGTTTTGTCCGACGATAGGGTTATCGACTTGGTTCTTAAGTCAATCACGGCGCCATGATGGCTTAAGAAATCCATGCCAAGTATGACGTCCCTAAGTATGACGTCCCTGAGATTACGAAACTCGCAGGATACGTGCGATTATTGATTGTTACTCTTCCTGTGCAGACTCCAGACGGCGTTATTAGATGGCCTCGAGTGGTACGGACTTCGGGGCCTTCCGAAGCAGTCTTAACTTTCTTCAACTTCGTGGCGAAAGGCCCGCTGATGACGCAATAGTCGGCTCCAGTGTCGACGAGAGCGGTGGCTTGTGGCCGTCAATGCGTACGTCGAGGTCGCTAGTTCGTCGTCTTGCGTTGCGGTTGGGTCGCGGCGTCGGGTCACGGCTGCGTCGGTTTGTTCCGCTGCTTCGACGTGGCGTCATCAGGTCTTCCTCAGGCCGTGAAGTTTCGACGTCAGGGCTTCGTTCCGCTTGTGGCGTGTTCTTTAGATTTCGTTGCGGCGTTGTCGTCGGCGGCGGAGGATCTTCGGCAGTTCGTCGTACAGCAACCGCACCTCCATCCGTTGCTGCCCTTAGTTTCCCGGATACGGGCTAGGCGACCGGCCCCGATTTGGGCCAGTGTAATGCCGGCAGTGCGGTGACATGTAGCGGCCCGGCGAAGGCGAGCGGGGAGGTCGTCGTTCTGGCCACTGTGTTCCGGTGAGGTAGTCGTCGACGTCGCGAGGCCGTTCGCCTGTCTGTGGGCGCGGCGCGTTGTCGGCGAATCCTCGAATCCCCATCTGTCGGTACTGACAGTAGCGGTACGTGTGGCCGGCCTCCCCGCAGTGGTAGCAGAGCGGGCGGTTGTCAGGGGCGTGCCAAACCTCGGTCTTCCTTGGCGTGTATCGCTGGCCGGCTGGAGGGCTGTATGACGTCGGTGGCGGCGGCGGTGGTGCCTGGCGGCGGGACTGCTTGGGCGGCGCGGCGTCTTGACGTGGGCGACGAGGGGGGCGTTGCGTCGGGCTGCAGCAGTATAGCTCACTGCCTGCAGCTGCGGCTGCGCTGACTCGGGGGTGCCCAGAGACTGCTGGATTTCGTCTCGGACGATGTCGGCGATCGAGGCAGCTTCAGGCTGTGGTAAGGGTAACATCTTGCGCAGTTCTTCCCGCACCATCGCTCGCATCGTTTCACGCAGGTCGTCGGAGTCGACGGCATGAACAGCTGAGCTGTCTTGAATCGATCGGCGATTATACTGGCGGTTGCGCATTTCCAGCGTCTTCTCAATCGTCGTCGCCTCTGAGATGAATTCTTGGACTGTTGAGGGTGGGTTCCGCATCAGCCCAGCGAAGAGCTCTTGCTGTAACCCTCGCATGAGCAACCTGACTTTCTTGTCCTCAGGCATGGCACAGTCAGCGTGGCGGAACAGTCTGGCCATTTCCTCTCCAAAGATGGCAACGCTTTCATTTGGAAGTTGTAGCCGCGTCTCTAGCAAGGCTGCGGCCCTTTCTTTTCTGACGACGCTTGCAAATGTCTGCAGGAAAACACTGCGAAAGGCGTCCCAAGTTCGAAGAGTGGACTCCCGATTCTCGAACCAGGTCCTTGCTGCGTCTTCAAGGTAAAAGTAAACGTGGCGCAGCTTGTCCTCGGAGTCCCAGTTATTGAACGCTGAGACCCTTTCGAAGGTCTCGAGCCAGGTTTCCGGGTCTTCGAATGACGACCCGCGGAAAGTTGGCGGCTCCTTGGGCTGCCGGAGAAGTATCGGCGCAGGCTGCACAGGGTCGGTCATCGTCGCTGCGGTCGGTGTTGGGACCTGGGGCTGCCTGGTGTTTTCTGGAAGGAGCCCGTACTCTGGCTGCAGTCCCTTCTGCCTGCGGCTTGTTCGACGATGCGGGTTTTCTTTGCCGTCGTCCTCCTCGCGGCTGGGGCTTGGGTCAGCGCTTCGCGGGGGCGTCCGGATCATGGAAGAAGCAGCACCTCCACCAGATGTCACGTGGTCGTGACGTCGTCGAAGACAACTGTCAGCACGTCCGAGATGAAACTGTTTATTTGGCCGAACTTTTGGCCGAGAAACTGAAATTAAAACTACAGCAATACACTGATAGCGGCGAACAGAGCGTCGACCGTCGATCAACTGACAAGCGGTGAAGCGCGTCGGCATTTAAACATGTGCCGTCGAATATTCCAGCGTTATCGCTCGCTGTCACGCAAATTCTAGAATAAGCTCGAGTGTGCGCGTCTTGCGCGCAATCTTAACAAAACGATCTATAATGATCGCGAAGGTTCTCGAACAACGAGGCGCGGTTCGCGCTCAGTGCTGCTGACAGTCTTTGTGGCCGAAAACCAAATACGGTAAAAGTGATAAAGAAACGCACGTGGCAATAATAATGTTTGTTCGGTGTTTTAACGGCATAATACAATATAAACATACATATTATCTACTTATTGAACTCAAAATTAACAAAGAAGGTAATAATGAGGGTGTTATCGTGATTATAACATCAGCCAATGGTGGAACTGCCGACAATTGCGTCATATATTGCGGACTAATACATCATTTGTCGAGAGAAGAGAGAGCGATTTTCAGCTGACTTTGAGAATTTATTGTAAATTCCAGGCCGCTCGCTTCGCTATAATATTTGGCTCGCATGTTCTCGGGAGCCTCGACTGCCGATTGGCAGCGCTTTTTGACCCTGCTCAAAAAGTGTTGCAGGGCTCCTTTAAAGGCCCACTTATTAAAAAGTGCTCAGACATATTCAATCATCATCATCATCATCATCAAAAGCATCAACAAAGTCAACAGCTGCCTAGGTTGCCTTAAGGACGTGTAGTAGGCCCTTCGCTGATTCGAAAAAGGAAGAAATATAGCGTAATGGGCACTTGAAAACTGCACTTGCAGTAGGCATTCTAGGATCTTTTGAAACGGCCAATGTTAAGCGCTCAGTCGTTCGTTTCCTTACGGCACGATTGAGGCATGCACCGAGAACTAAATCAGGCAAATATTTGAGAAGACGATGCGCACGGGGTCCGATTACGCTATCGCGTTCTACTTTTGAAGGCGAAGCTTTCGTTGGCTAAGAAGTGGTTGGCATTTAATAAATAAATAAAATAAAATGAATAAATAAACAAGCCGACAGAGCTCTTCTACAAACGCGGAGAATTCACACTTCACGCAACCCCCAGTCAGCTTGTTCGAGTAAGCACAATGTTTGGCCTAAGCAATCCTCACTTCCCGTACACGTTGTTAACGCAATGGAACTGCGAACGGCAAGAAAAAAATGAAGACTGCCCTCTGAGCATCTTCCTATTGTTCCTTGTTCAATTACGGTGGCCAGATACCTCAGATACCTCAGACTGAAAGGTCTGTCTGGAAACATTAAGTACTGGCTTTTTCTTGCACTGCGAGCTTGTCATGGATCTTGGCAATTCCTGTGAGACGAGTCAGACCTCAACTGAGGACGGATACGTCATTGAAGTGGACAGGATAGGTTCAGCGTCGACTCTAAACGACGCGCCAAAGTCGCAGAATGGCTCACGCGGCACACCAGTCTTACTGATACCAGAAGTACTGACGGACTCCGGTATATGGTTCTTGTCCTACCCGCCACGATGTGTAGGTAGGTGAACTTCTACCTGTAAACTACCTACATTCAATGTTATGACCACATTATTTCTTAAGTGTTATCCATAGATAGATAGATAGATAGATAGATAGATAGATAGATAGATAGATAGATAGATAGATAGATAGATAGATAGATAGATAGATAGATAGATAGATAGATAGATAGATAGATAGATAGATAGATAGATAGATAGATAGATAGATAGATAGATAGATAGATTAAAGGGTACAGCATACCCCGGGACGAGGACGAATTTTTCGTATACAAGGAAGCTTTCGGCTTTGATAAATAGGGATAGATTTCCTTGTAGTAACGCTACAGACTGGTAGACACCAAGTTTTCCTTTCCTAACTACGGCTACTCTATACAAGATTCCTCAGGACTGACTAGCCATTTTCGGTCAGTCGGAAGGCTTAGCGGGTGGCATTTGGCTGGCTGCAGCTGCTGCAGATCGCATCGCTTCGGCCGCATACACTCGCCCTGCTTTCCTCGTTGTCGGGGGCTTGGTGGGTAACCGCTGCAGCTCTCCGCACTTCCTATGCAGCCTCTTGTTCTGCCTTTGGCGTTAACGACGACCTATAAACCGTTTCATACATCAGGTACAAAGCCAGCGAAGCTAGCGAGACTTCTTGCAGTATATGTTCTCACCAAAAAAAAGTACAGTGATTTTACCACCCGTAGTGTGATTTTTTTAGACTGAGTAATAAATGAAGATGCTTTGTGTTTTAGAAATAAACAAACTCTTTTATTTATGTGGTTGTCAGTGGACTGTTATGGATCGCTTAGTGTCTCTTTGTCTTTGTATTATGGCCTCCACGATCAGTTCCGGTAGTGCGAATCCGGAGGCACTCGCGGAGGCCATGTTTACAACCACGAAATCCAAGCGCAAGACACCCTGATGTAATCAGGGTTCTGCCCAGAGGACCGGAGCCGGACAGAGTCCCGGGGAGATGTCGAGGAGAGGAGCCCGGAGCTGTTAACATTCGTTTATTACATTATTTACAGGTAGCGTGTTGCTACATGATGGGGTTAGCATCATGGAAGCTCTCGAGCTTCTGGGAGCTTCTCGGAGCTTGTGAGAGCTTGAGAGAACTTGTGAGAGCTTTTCGGGAGCGCATCGGCGCTCGCATTTTATGTCCTGGCCTTCCCAAGGTTCCCTGTAGGAAAAAACAATGGAGGCCAGGACAGTCCAATGAAAATTTCCATCTTCACCTCCGCCCCCAAAAGGGGAAGGTGAAACGCCGCCTCCTTCCCAACCCACGAAAGGAGAAAGAGGCACGTCCAGTTCGTCCCATGACGAGGGAAAAACACTGCCCACCGCGCACTACCGGCACAGCACGAAGACGTTGAGTCTTACGTGGAAGTCAATTTCGTACTCTGTTGCAGTGATGGGTATGCGGCGCCAGGCAGACCACGAATTGTGGAAACAGCGGCACCAAGGCGCCACGGGGAACGTGGGAAATGCATCCGCAGACGGTTCCCAGACGCTGGGCCCTTTTGTCCAGGGCACCTTGACGACAAAGCAAGCCGCCTCGACGGCCAACAACTCTTCCTAATCTGTCAGTCGGTCAGGCGTGCCCAAAGGGTTTTACGAGGGGCGCAGACCACCTGAGATAATTAGACGAACGACTTTCGTGTTGTCGCCGCTCTTGGTGCATCTCTGGAACCGCTGACCCGGAATAAATCAGGGTAGTCTTAGCCGCAACGTCTCATGCGTCAAAGCGGCGCCAAGCCAGGCAAGCCGATCATAACAGCCCGTCTACCGTCACAGGAGGTCTCGAAGGGGTTGCAGCACCAAAGCACTCCGCAGAGACCGTAGATCAGCTCCCTTGTAGACGTTGACGCAGGCTGCACCAATCTCTGGACCTGAGCCATGGCCAGCAAACGCCAGAAACGAACCACGCAAGACCCGAGGCACAACAAACATAGAGCACTCAACTGACCTCGAGAAATGCCAGGTTACAGTTTTGGTAAAACTCCCTAGAAATTTACAATTGGTGCGCTCACTCGTGAAAATCAAGAATCAGATAACGAAGCCATAACAAACTCAGGCCTACTACGTGCGAAGCAAGTCAACAGCCTAACGTTTTGTATCATTTCCCAGAGAGATTCACAGCGTTCAAGGCACGCAGGTGCTACGGGCGAAACAAAACGAAAGGAGCTAGTTAATGAATTACGCCTCTCACAGTATAAGTAAAACTCAAAATCAAACTTGCGCGTATGAAAATAAAACAAACAGAGAAACAACAAACCTACACTACACTGATGCGCATACTAACAAGTGTGCTGCAATTTACACAAGGTTTATAAAGAGGCTTTTACCCTCAGCCTACTTCTCTGTTAAAAATCAACTTGCGCAAAACCCTCTACTCGGGTGTTAGGTTTCGCTAAATGTAAGCAAACACTCAGTTCAACAAGTATCTTAATGTCTGCAGTTATCATGAGGAAGAAAATAAATGCTACAAAAATCGACATATTCCTTGCTCATCTGCAGACACGCGAACATTAAAAGCAAAACAATTCAAAACTGGATACAAGAGAAATTCTTGGTAGCCTTACACTGTCCGAACATTATGCGGATAAAATAAAATCAACAAAAGCAAAAACCTACACTACACTGCAAAAACATAAGGTTTAAACAGAGGCTTTTTACCGTCAGCCTACTTCTCTGTTAAAATCAGCGCAAGACCCTCTACTCGGGTGCTAGTTTTTGCAAAATGTAAGCAAACAAGCAGTTCAGCAAATATCTCAATGTCCGCAGTTAAGATGAGGAGGAAAATAAAACTTTCAAAAATCGACACAGTCATTGCTCATCGGCAGACCTGCAAACGTTAAACAGCTAAACAAAACAATAATAAAACTGGATACAAGAAAATTTCTTAGTATCCTTCGGGACACTGCGTAATTTAATGCGGCACCCTTTCAGACGTGCTCTGGGGGGACGCGCATACCACAGTTGTCGATGGGCCAGATCGCGACGGAGGGACAAAAAGCCAACCTCTACGAAGCACTCAGTGGCGGTGACCTTTGTTCCGCGGGCCCCGAACTCCGGCAAAGAGGCCTCCGGACGCTTAAGCTTCCTCATTGTGGGCCTCCCAGAATAGCGGTCACCCTCTCACAAACTTGGGGGAAGACCTTTGTCGTTACAGTCGCGTACGCACCACCTCGCTTTGCTCCACCGTTTAGCCTTCACCAAAGATGATGAAACCAGGCGACCAGTTCGGCGTCTCTTTTTCTTGGCCCTCGCGACACGCTTTATGCCTAATCTCGATTTGTGCGAGACCCGCGACTTTTGACTTTTAGAGAACTTTTTCGGGGTTTCCAGCCTCCGCTCGAGGCAACTTGGACCTTTCCCCTTTCCCCGAAGTTTTCGCTGGCGCCTTTTTCTTTCGGGGTGGCGCGGAACGCTCACCGACTCGGCAATAATACTCAGAAGTACATTGCTCAAAACTCCAGGCGGCTCAATGGCTTATCCTCGGCGTTATTTATAGCTGTCTGCACTTCAGAAGCAACTCTACAGTCGACACTTGCTAAAGCAGCCGGCTCGCCATCAGATGTCTCTCCTTGATGAGAGTCATCACCTCGCGCTAATCTAAGCGCTTCATCACCTCGCGCTATGTTGAGCGCCTCTCCCTCTCGTGGTAAGCTAAGCGCCTCATCATCTGAACTTTTACAGTCTGCTTCATTAGCGCTTTCTGCTTTCGGAATCTCATGAGCAGACTCACAGGCCATCGGATCCGTCATAGCTGCCGCCGATTCGTCACCAAAACAAAGGCCTTTCGAAAGCATATCCACGTCATTCTGAGAGGGATAATGCTCGGGCAGGTTTTGGGACACCAAAGTTTCCGTGGCGAGCAGTCTGAACGGTCCCTCACTCTCAACGCGGGCTAATGGCAAACACACACTTTCATTTTCAACTACTTGCCATGCACACGGGCGTTCCCCTGTGGTCACCTCATTCGTCAAAGAGTACGGATGTATACTATCAAACGTTGCGGCAGAGTCCCGCGGTACGTTTTCCTCAACTAATTCCTGAATGGGGGGTTTCAATTGTTCCAGATCATTGTCGCTGCTGTCCCCAAAACAGAGAACATGTGACCTAGTTCTTTGCAACGGTGGCATACAACCGGCTTCCTAGCCTTAAACGCATTTTCTTTCTTTCGATCGTCTGAGTGGCTCACTGTAGACGTGGACTTAGCAGGACTGCCTTTCTTTTTCTTATCTAAGGGTGCTATCTCGTTATTCGGGTTACTTGATGCCTGATAAAGTGCTAAAGCTAATCGCCTTTTCTCATTTATCCTGCCTTCTTCAGCCCATCTTTTGTTCTTCTCAACTTCCTCCCAGCACTCCTCAATTTCATCATCCTCCGCCCCGCATTCCTGAATAGCCCTAATCAGCTGTGACGCTCTCTCTTCTCTCCCAACCTTAATTCCCAGCTCTTCACGCAGTAGTAAGAGGTCTTGTCTCTAGCTTCTTTACCAACTCCATGGTCTTAGAGTGAGGACTTTCTACCCGCCGTGACGTTGGGTAGCGAACAAGCGAAGCCTAGACGCACGGTAAAACACTGCCAGTTTTAGAACATGAAGACTAAAATGGTGAATAGCTGTGACGTATGGTAGCGATACAACGAAGCCTATACGCACAGAACATTACACAGAGATTTATAAAACTTCAAAAGCTAAAACCTGGAAAAACTCAAAGAAAGTCAAGCACTCACCATATCGTTGAGGCCCGAGTCAAGCATGGGTCATCCCGTTGCTGCTAAACAGTTGATGTGTTCCAGTTGTCAGCAGCATCCCACCGCTGCCATCCAGTTGATGTAATCAGGATTCTGCCCAGAGGACCGGAGCCAGAACGAGTCCCGGGGAGATGTCGAGGAGAGGAGCCCGGAGCTGTTAACAGTCGTTTATTACATTATTTACAGGTAGCGTGTTGCTACATGATGGGGTTAGCATCATGGAAGCTCTCGAGCTTCTGGGAGCTTCTCGGAGCTTGTGAGAGCTTGAGAGAACTTGCGCGAGCTTTTCGGGAGCGCGTCGGCGCTCGCATTTTATGTCCTGGCCTTCCCAGGGTTCCCTGTATGAAAAAACAATGGAGGCCAGGACAGTCCAATGGAAATTTCCATCTTCACCTCCGCCCCCAAAAGGGGAAGGTGAAACGCCGCCTCCTTCCCAACCCACGAAAGGAGAAAGAGGCACGTCCAGTTCGTCCCATGGCGAGGGAAAAACACTGCCCACCGCGAACTACCGGCACAGCAGGAAGACGTTGAGTCTTACGTGGAAGTCAATTTCGTAGTCTGTTGCAGTGATGGGTATGCGGCGCCAGGCAGACCACGAATTGTGGAAACAGCGGCACCAAGGCGCCACGGAGAACGTGGGAAATGCATCCGCAGACGGTTCCCAGACGCTGGGCCCTTTTGTCCAGGGCACCTTGACGACAAAGCAAGCCGCCTCGACGGCCAACAACTCTTCCTAATCTGTCTGTCGGTCAGGCGTGCCCAAAGGGTTTTACGAGGGGCGCAGACAACCTGAGATAATTAGACGAACGACTTTCGTGTTGTCGCCGCTCTTGGTGCATCTCTGGAACCGCTGACCCGGAAGAAATCAGGGTAGTCTTAGCCGCAACGTCTCATGCGTCAAAGCGGCGCCAAGCCAGGCAGGCCGATCATAACAACCCGTACTTACCCGTTTTGCCGACCGAACTTCATGCATAGCTTCCACAATGTTGCACCTGTTGTATGAAATGCAGTATAGCGGGTGACCGCAGCCTCTGTCCAGCTGCTACAGCTGACAGCGCTTGCTTCGCAGTCACTCGCTCCAGCTGTCGTCTTCGCGGCTGAGGTGAGGAACGCTGTTTCGCCACTTCAGGCACTTAGTCGGCAGCAAGCTGGAAACTCTGGCCACGCTTCGCTGTCTTGCGTTGTGGTGTAGATTCGAGCCCTTCTACTTCGGACGACAAAGACCTTATAGACACGTAAGTGGCGCCCCTCCAATGATACGCGATCTAGTGAATCCGTAGTTTTCTACAAAATTTACTAGAGGGAACTCTGGCGCTGCGATCCTTCAGCAACCATTGGAATGATGGGTAGTACATAAATCTGCCTAATTTTCTTTCATGCGGCTTCTAACGCACTTGTCTCTTTGTGATCGGCTCACGAAGTTGTGAACTTGTGAAGTTGTGAAGTAGAACTACTAAACTTGGTCTTGCGACAAAGCGGCAGCAGGCACCAAGGAGCCGAAAAAACGAAGCTTAAACAAATCCACGTACTACCCATCGTCGCAGCTCCCATAGACACTAGCGCCAGATTTTTGCCTAGAATATTATAAAGAATATCTATGAGTGAAGTATTCGAAAAGCAGATCCCATCCCCCTACGCTGGTTCGAAGATAATCATCGCTCTCGTCTGTGGCAACAGTGATACAATGGTAAGCAGGGTCGAGGGGTGACTGTGGCGGTGGGACAGAGGATCGATTCCTCACCTAGGACATGTACAGCAGAGCTGTTATGGTTGAGGTTTGCCGTGTGTCCCAGATAGAAATTATCACCATCAAGCATTCTGTAATAATGGTTACCAAGAGGAGCTCAAACGAGCCCACCAGATCTGCTGGGACCCAGCCTTGCGCGGCTTAGTGCAAGCTCCGCTAATGTTTCTTTAGTTAGAAGATTACTTAAATTTGGTATAACTCTAGTGCCATGGCTTTCTGGCAAAGGTGAGATCGCGCATGGAGACCACGAATGCTCTCACATAATGGCAACTTTGGCAAAGCCAGGTTCAACCAACTATCCATCAATCATTCGTGACAATCGCCACGCCGCAGTAGCCGTCCTCGGCACTGTGACACCTGTTGCGTTTTATTGCGATAGCAAATATATGGACAGTCTCGGCTGGAAAGTGTCCGTCCCCGTCGCCGTCATTTACCGTATATGTATTAGTATGTATATATATAGGAAAGCCACAAAGAAAAATAATTCTGAAATTCTTCCCGACGCGCGGAATCGAACGGGCGACCTCTCGCTTTGCAGCCCGCCGCGTTAGACGTTACGCCACGACAGCACCGTCTTAAGCCTGCTAACGGCAAGCTATTTATATACACCATGTAATTCAGCATGCTTTCTTACTTGCTACATAGATGGCGCGACGTGCGCGCGTGAGGCGCGCTTTAAAGATCGTCGCCCCGCTTTTGCGAACGCCGTTGCTCTTCGCTTCACAGGGCGTGGTTGATGATGAATAAATGCTTAACCTAATCACATCATACTCATTAGTAAACCGTAGTCCCAATTTCGCTTAATGTCGCAATTTCTTCATGTTAAACATTCCTCACTTCTAATCGTGGTAATGCCCTCAACAAAAACGTCAAGTTAAATGTTATTATACACGCATCAAGTTTTGGCAATGCATATCACAGAAAACTCATAGACAAAGATCTCGTTAACATGGCAATGATTTTATCATCACAAAATGCAAAATTTTACGTGTAGCTTATGCAGAAAGAAGAAATCACATGTCACTACATCGAAAAACATGGTGTTCTACAACGTAGAGATGAACCTTCTCCAGAACAAAAGAAAAGGTCCATGTTATTCATACGAAATTCATACCATATGCGTTGTTACTGTGAAAGTTATATCTCCTCTTTTATCGAGCGTCGCATGTCGCAGCAAATGCAAACACATAAACTTGCATTACCACAGGTGAACTTTCGGCTTGTTTCAGACGCGGATACCGGTGTTTCTAAACCACTTTCCTATAGGAACATCTTATCAGAATCTCCGGCATTACGTTCAGGTAAGACAAATGCATTACAAGAGTAAAATTCTCTCGACATCAATGTCTACAGTAAAATTCAGGGCATGCTTTCTGAGACATTTTCAAAACCGGACGCTGTATCACTGTAACAATGTCATCGCAGAAATGTCATCGTGAAATGAAACTCCCACCGCGAAAAAAACGCCAGGCCTGCGCGGACAGCGCAGCACAGTCGCAGCGAATGCTCGAAGAGCGGCATTTCTAGAGCTCGTTATAAACTCACTAGCAACGTACCCACTACGCCACAGATCATAATTTTTGTGAAGTTGGAAAGCACCCATCACGCCACCACGGCATTACTCGTCATTCTGTGAAGAAGCGAGGTACCATCTGTAAGGCGTTATGAGCAGTTTCTCGATGCGACGGCTGATGACGATGAAGAATTATGACTGAGCGTTTTATTATGGGTTGGAAGCTTTAACGGACCCACTACTTACTTAATGTTAGTGACGACCGGTCCTGATGTCACTCTCCCACCACGCTTTATTACATAAGTTAACTTGAGATAGACACAGAGAGAGGGAATTAACTTTATGAGACCCTGATTAAATGGATCGTGGGAACCTCATGGGCTTCCTTGGCAACCAATAGAAGTGCACTTGCGACGAACCCACTACGCTATAAATCATAATTTTTGTGAAGTAAGGAAGCAGCCACAATGCAATTTTTCGTCCTTCTGCGCAGAATGGTGCTAGCTGCTGAACACCTGTAAGGCATTATGTGCACTTTGATGATGCTGCGGCTGATGACGATGAAGCATTATGGCAGATACTTTTGTAATGGGTTCGAAGCATTCAACAACCCACTCGCTGCGCAATTCGCATTTTGTGACACCTCGTTACAGAATTCGCTTTGTGTGACGCTTGGTTGTTATTTTACTCTTCTACCACGCTAATTTACATATGTTAATGTGGTTCCTTCCTGACATGAAGCCTGTATAGGGTCTTTTTGCAGAGCACTTTCAAGCACCGGCAGGGCTCAGAGGTAGAACAGTGGGCTCCCAAGCAGAGGGCCCAGGTTCGAACCTTGTTCCATCCTGGAAATTTTTTCTTATTTCGTTATTTTTTTTTCTTTTTTCGAGTGATAGTGGTTACGGACACCAGCGGCGGCGGCGGCAGCGGCGGCGGCGGACACCTACGGCGCCAAAAACGCCCCTTGTTGTGTTCTCATGACAGCTTTCGCTGTAAAAAAAGCGCTACGCCCGCAAATTTCATAACATTGGTATTAAAGATATATAGGCACTGAATGTGTTCTTCGAGACTTTCTAGCATGACCTAATGCTATACACATTTTGATGTGAAAGTGTTGGGTGCAATACGCTGTTACTGGTTGCACTGTTTCAGTGACCACAATCAATCCCAAAGGCATAGCAAATTTTTTTTTTGTGGAGGGTTGGATGAGGGAAAGTCCGACCCCATCTATGTATGTTAGTTTGTGTGTGCGTGTGCGCATATGCATACACATAACATTGCAAACATATTTGAGGAAGGGGTGTTGAACCGCCCATACCACCTCCTTCGTTACGCCACTGAACAAGACATACCAGAGACAAAGTGAAGGGTTCCAGCGCACTAAGACGCGAGCACAATAGGTGATACGCGCAGGAAAATGCCTGGACTTACTACTGAAGCTCACTGAAACGAGGTATTCACTAGAACACCGCCACGCATGCGTAAACAATTAAGGGCAGTATTCATGCAAACACACAAAACCTAACCCACACCACTACCGCTTTATTTTTATTTTTACCCGGACCTTAACACTGCACTACATGGTGAAGTCATCATTTTGTGACATAGTGGAATTCCTTATCAGTGAGATGCATCGAAGGTTCACTGGCACACAATTCGGCACCCAACTTCCTGATATCATGTACCATCATAATATCATGCATCATTTCATCATCTACTAAGTTGCCCAGAAAACTACACTGCCACACCACAAATGCCAGGAACTGGCCGCAATGCGCGTCCGGCCGCGTTCTTTAAAACGCGTTCTCTCCGCCGTATCCACCCGGGGTGATCAGGAGTAGCAGTGTTCATGAAGTGGAACGAAGAGCAAAGTTAAACCGGTTGTCTGCATAAGACCTACGCAAAAAGAAACAGTGCATTATTATTAATTACGCAATATCATATGGCTAATCAAGGCAAATAATGTGCACGAACAAGAAGAACTTACTCGGGATATAGAAAATACGTTCCTTGAGAAACTGAACCAAATTTCACGTCCTTGCGACTGATTTTGGACGTCTGCTGTAGTCCGTCATAGCTCACCAAAAAAAAACGGTTTAGGAATGTTTAGTCACCGAAAAAGTTTGTAAATGTTCTATTAAGTACTTAATTACACCAATGTTGCGTGATTAAGATATTTATGTTCCTGTGTGATTTCTTATGACCAATAATAATAGAGAATAATTTGACTTGCTCGTTTGGTCATTTCTCGATATCTGTTTCGAGCACACCAGATTTTCTCAATGACACTATGGTACCTGAACCATTACATTCTTAAATTCTACCAAAGATGTCATAGAAATTTCTTTATGGAACTCATTATTGTCTTATGCCTTCGTATACTGTTGATACAAGGAAGTACAAATATCTTTGCGTGGTCTTATTTCTACAAAACACAACAACGGATAACATTTTACCATGATCTTTAAACTTGTTCAAGACCGATGAAACGAGAAAGGCAGATAGGTCAACCTCCTGCTAGTAACTACTCTGCAAAGGTATGAAGCAATAGGGGTCAGAAAGAAGAGAGAGGTGCTCACATGCAACCAGAGTCGTTCTGACCATAGGCGTGGGCAGGGTTCCCCATCAGGGCGGAGGGGGGGGGCGAAGGTTCCTAGCAGCGCCCCCCTACTAAATCAATGTGCGAGGCAGATTTCGCCCCCCCCCCGCCCCCGTGCGCACGCCTATGGTTCTGATAGACTAGTGGAATGCGGAAAGCGCAGTAGCACTTGCGCAGCCTAGCCTTATTCTGGGATGTTAAGCGCTCTCGTTGGCGCAGAAGCCTTCCCGCTTCCAGTTACTTGATTAGGAACACAAAGCCGTGACAACCGTGAAATTGGGGCGCTCCAGTGCGGAAATGCAATTTACGCAATGCGTCAAAATCCTTCTTTTACCGCGCCGTATCATCTCTAGAACTTGATTAGTGCATTTCCTTTATGAAGTAGAACATGAATGAAGCCATCCTGCAATCACTTCAGATATGCCCTAACACAAATGAAGTGAATAGTCTGGTTTCTTACATGTGAAAACTTCATACATATGAAACAACGTGTCGGGTTTCTTACACGTGAAGCAACGAGAAACTACCTTTTCACATTTTGATTATACTTCTTTCTGAAAGAACTGTTTCCACTTGCACATCACGTGTCTTAAGAAGCACCTGTCGGTTACTAATGCGCGATCTTACAGACTTTCCTGTGTCTTTTTCAGCTGTACAGAAGTAAGAGATTCGCCATGTTCGACTACGGGTCCTCAAGAAATATGGAGCTCTATGGACAGGTGAACATTGTTTGCTTTCCCTTTAAGGTCATGTACGTCGCCTGAATACTCGATGCTGAAATAAGGCAGAAAGCCTTACTGCACCCGTTTGATGCCTGCTTACGAGCAAAATTGTTAGCTTTTTTGTGGCAGTACACTCTGCAATGATATATACACTTTTCATCAATAACATTCACTCATACTAATTGAAGAAAATTAAACATAAAAAAGACAGGAGCCATAGCGCGCGTCCTTACCGTTTCCTGCATCTTTGTAATATTCTTTTCTTGAGTGAACATTATAGTCACCCTTATTCAAGAACAGGCTATATAATGCTAACTCGAGTGTACTGCTAACCGCCGTTGATATAGTAAGCAGTGCAACGCTCATACTATTTTTAGAAACGTCCAAGACGGTCTTGTGTTTTATGATATCAGAAATGGCACTCTTGACAGCGGGAAGTTCTTCCATCCGCCACCGGTTATTGTTACAATAAAGACAAAATAAACCTTCGTAGCCTAAGTGTACAACACATGTACTACGTAAGGTAGTCCCTTCGACATGGTGTTTGTATCAGTACGGAATACGGACAGTTGGGGCCCAGTCACGTCCTTAATTTATTTCGGCAAGACCCCACTTATTCGTCTTCATTGAGATCACCCCTATCCTCTTCATAGAGGCCACGTATACTCACCCTCTTTGAAGACAGAACTCTTTTACATACATAAAGCGGTTCTCGGTCGTTTCAAAACTCGAGCGCGCCGTCATCGTTTACATAACCACCCCTCTTGAGAACAGCCTTTCTTCGCACCATGTGGTATATCGCTGTATCGTTCCGCAAATACTTTTCCCGAAGAGTACTTAGGCGTTCAGCACTAAACGAGGTGGCTGCGTGCTGTGGCGATGGTTGAATAGTATCCTCTTCACAGTGTCGCTCCTATGCGTTCTGTTTCCCGCTTCTCACACACTTGCATACGGTCTTCAGTACCGAGAAATTCATTATCTGCTTAACTAATGAAGTAAACAAGCTGCACTCGGACATCATCCACGCAAAAAACCTACATCATCAAGAACACAGTTAACATATTAAAGAAATGTACAGTACGTCTTCTCTAGGGGGGAGTCTGGTTCGCTGCTTGATCTGTCCTACAATATGCAGTTCTATATTTGTTATCTCCGGTATCCGCCCACTGTATTCGCCATGCTGGTCCTCCAGCCTATGTCACCTCGCAATAAGCCGACCCTAGACCGAGTACGTCAATTACTCACTCAATCAATCAATCAATCAATTTCAATTTTAGTGACAAATGCAAAGAAATGGTTACTAAATATGTGGACCAATAGCCAACATTGGCTAGTGGTCGGTCCATAACGGAGTACATCAAACAGGTTAGCTGCGCGCAAGCACACACAAACACACGCATATATATATACAACACTGCCATCCAGGAAACAACACGATTCACGCCGTTCCGTCTCGTCTACGGGCGTGAGGTACAAACCATGCTGGACGCTATGCTGCCACACGACTACGACGCTTCGCTTACACCTGAAGCTGAGCAGCTTACTCAATACGCCGAAGAAGCTCGCCAGTTGGCACGACTCCACATCGCGCAACAGCAAACTGCAGATGCCCGCCGCTATAATCTTCGCCATCGACACGTCGAATACCACCCAGGAGATCACGTTTGGGTATGGACTCCGGTACGCCGCCAAGGGTTGTCCGAAAAGCTCCTGAGTCGCTACTTTGGACCGTACAAAGTGGTGCGTCGCATGCGTGATGTGAATTATGAGGTTGTCCCAGATGGAACCATGTCACCCCAACGTCGCAAGCACTACCCAGAGATTGTTCACGTTCTACGACTCAAGCCGTACTCACGCGTTAGTGCGACTGTGCCTCGGCCTTCTCATTTTGTTTTACGAATTGCCCACACTGTGCTCGTTTGGTCTTTTCTGCTTATGCATGTCCGCCTGCACGAGCATCGGGGCGATGCTTTTTTTTTCAGTGGGAGAATAATGCCACCTGGATGATGAACTGCGGCGAGCACGAGCCCGCATCGAGAAAAAGCAAACGAAGAAGTCGTTTGGGACAGCGCGCGCTCTCGCTCAGTCTTTGTCGGTTTTGGCGCGGCCATATTATTAGACCTGCGTCAGTCTTTCTGCCAGCGTGGTATTTCTTGCCCGGGGACCTCCTTTTCGCACGTGACAATATATATATATATATATATATATATATATATATATATATAGAGAGAGAGAGAGAGAGAGAGAGAGAGAGAGAGAGAGAGAGATAGATAGATAGATAGATAGATAGATAGATAGATAGATAGATAGATAGATAGATAGATAGATAGATAGATAGATAGATAGATAGATAGATAGATAGATAGATAGATAGATAGATAGATAGATAGATAGATAGATAGATAGATAGATGCATACATGTATACATGCACACAAGCAATAACATGTTATAAAAGACATCATGTAACATATTTACTCTAAAGAGCTATCGCATGGCATGGAATAGTATGTGGGAGTCGGTTCCGCTACATTTTTAATTTCTGCTTTTGGCATCATGTCATATCGCAGCAGGAGCCACCAGAATACCCCGTGGAGCATATCAGAGTTCCCATGGCACTCTTCTCGTCAGAGGGCGACACCCTCGCCGACCCAGAGGACCTCTCAGCGTTTATTGACGGTTTGAGTTCACCGCCACTCTTCAACCGAGTGTTGAACCGCAGCACCACTTTCGCCACCTTGACTTCATGTTCGGTTCGAAAACAGATGCCTACCTACACGAGCCAATGATAGAAACCCTGGAGAAATATGCCGGTACAATCATGCGAACGGCCGGCACTGGTACCTAGGCTGCAGGCGTTCTGATGCCTCGTAATGTCGTGACATATATTGTTCAGAAACGATATCAAGTGCACTCAATTACGTTCAGTTACATGCTATATTTGCGTATAATAAAGGTGCTTATTGTGGCGATTGTTGTTATGTATATACTTGAATAATTGCGTTTATTACTAAATTCACTTTTTGATATCGGTATCAGTAACGCTAAAAGGGAGGAGGGCAGGGATGCAGTTTACTTTGTGAAACTGAAACTTGGTAGAGAAATTTCGCAACATTCATTTTAGCCGATATAAAACCTCATGTCAATTCTTCACGCACAAAAGGAGTAAGAGAACTAAATAGTCACAGAAAGAAACAACATAAGAAGAATTGTTTTGGAGATGGCTACATAAACGCGATGTGCTAGCAGCTTGTCACACAGTCAAGGTGTCTCCATGTTGCGGGCCTCGCGCTTCAAGTCTTCAGGCTTCTCGTGTTCAGCACGGCGTATGTGAGTGCCTGGTAAATGTCTCGTGCGAGAAGAGGATTTAATAATAATAATAATAATAATAATAATAATAATAATAATAATAATAATAATAATAATAATAATAATAATAATAATAATAATAATCAATCAATCAATCAAACGTTTATTTAATGTGCCCAGGAACAACCGTAAGGTCTTTGTACTGGCGCACACAAAAAAAACAAAAAACAAAAAAACAAAGGAAACATTCATCATAAAATATCAGGGATAAAAAATGTTACAAAATTGCACATATACAACTATGCGCAGGCAGAAAAAAAATATCAACAGTGTACAAGGCTATGTATGTACAGTGCAAAGCTCGGAGCAGAACAACGACTGGGAGCTGTGAGAAACATCGAGCTCCATAAAGTAAGCATTGTAAAGACGTTGTATCCTGCCAATGGTCGAATGTTCACAGAAGCAGGCGGTTACATGAAAAGGTCTATTCTCTCTGGTCAGCTTACGTGGAATTCGGAAATTAAGACAGTTGAGCAGTACAGGGCAGGATATGATACCATGCACAAGCTTGTAAAGAAATAACAGATCAGCGCGATTTCGTCGGCAGCAAAGTGATGGCAATGATAATAATCCAGCAGCGTTAGAACGAGATCCAGAGTCATTTCTAGCGAAACGATGGTTGTAAATGGTTAGGAATTTTTTCTGGACTCGCTCAATGGCGTTGCTGCTGGAATTAGGAATGCCATTCCAGATCACAGATGCATACTCTAGTTGAGGAAGACATAGCGCGGTGTACAATTTTCGGAAGGGCACAGGAGAACGGAATTCTCTAGACATTCTGCAAACACAGCCTAGGGTGCGAAGACCCCGCAAAGCAACACGCTTAGCGTGAGCAGAAAAGTGTAAGGTGCTATCAAAAAGAACACCTAGATCATTGATCTCACATACCTTACACAACGACACAGAATTGACAGAATATAAAAATGGCACACTAGATGTTTTTCGAGTAAAACTCATTACCTTGGTTTTTGAAATATTTAGGGAGAGGTTATTGCTCTTGCACTATTCAGAAAAAGAACACAAATCAGATTGCAGCAAGCGACAATCGATAACTGAATGAATTTCCTTAAATATCTTTATGTCATCGGCATACAAAAGGAAAGAAGAATTCCGAATGACAGAAGAAACATCATTAACATAAATTAAAAAGAGGAGTGGGCCCAGTACCGACCCTTGAGGAACCCCACTAGTAGCTTTATACAAAGAGGACGTTTGGACATTAACGGCAACGTAACATAATCTATCAAGAAGATAGCTATGGAGGAGATTCACAAATGAAGAATCAACATGAAAGTGTGCAAGTTTATCCACAAGCAGCGAATGGCTGACAACATCAAAAGCTTTGCTAAGGTCACAGTAAATAGCGTCAACCTGTCCTCTCTGCGAAATAGGCGTGGAGACTTGGATCATGAAACTGGCAAGATTAGTGACAGTTGAGCGGCCAGCGAGAAACCCATGCTGATTCACAATCAATGAATTTTTTACATCAAAAGACAATATTTTGTGAAGAGCAAGCTCAAAGATTTTGGATGCGGCACAAGAAGGAAAATAGGGCGGTAGTTCGAGACGTCACTTTTACAGCCAGACTTAAACACTGGAAAAACACGAGCAGTTTTCCACATGCTAGGAAACGTTGAAGCATGCAGACACTTATTAAATATGGTAGTCAATACTGGGACAAGTATACTGCCATAGGCTTTTAGTATGGCAGAGGGGATGCCATCTGGGCCAGCTGAAAAGGATGGTTTCAAGCGCTTAATGCATTCTGAAATGGAATCTTCATCTAGCGACACAGCATCAGCTGCGCCAACTGCCTTAACCTGTCGACCGTTACTAGCTACAGAGGCTGGAGACTTATAGACAGATGAAAAATGCATGGCAAAACAGTCAGCAACGGCTTGAACTTCTACTCCATTTGGGTCCAGTATCCTGAAGGACTCGCCTCTTTTGCTCGACCGTTTGCGCACATACTTCCAAAACTCAGCCGGCCTGTCAGACGCGCTTTTTTCTAAAAATGAAATATATAGACTGTAATCCCGTTTATAAAGGCGTTTACAAAGAGTACGAAAACGACAGAATTCTTCCTTCAAATGACTTGATGCAGAACGTTTATACTTTCTGTGTGCACGATCTTTATGTTTCAGTGCACTTATAAGTTCTGATGAGAACCAGGAGGGATATTTACAATGATGAGGTGTATACTGGGGAATGAACTTGCGCATGCTGGTCAAGATAAGCTCCGTAAACTGATCGACTTGATCATCAACATTGGGTTTGTCAGTTACCAGTGACCAATCTGTGGTGGACAAGTCATGGTACAAGCCAACGTAGTCACCTCGCTTGAAGGCAAATCTGGGCGTTTTGTCGATTTTTCTGGGAAAGCTTGGTTTTTCTGGTGAAATACAGAGTGTTAGTTTGAGTGGTGGGTGAAATTTGTCAGGACGAACAAGAGAGATGTGAGAGAGTGATACTTCGATAGGTTGATTATTAGAAATACACAGATCTAAGACGTTACCACAGGAATTGGCAATACTATTGTGCTGCTGTAGGGAATTAAAAGCGAGAAAATCTAACAATACGCTGCATTTGTTCTTTAAAAAATGATGATGAGAAAATCTAAGTGTGGTCCAGTCAATTCCTGGTGTGTTAAAGTCGCCAAGTACAACAATTCTGTGCTTCTTATGTGAAATTATCACATTTTCAATAGAAGAGATGATCTGATTAAAAGCAATTAGTGAAACGCTAAGCGATACATAGAAACATCCAATCAACAATTTTTCACAGTGCTCAACACTAATTTCGATCCAAATTGATTCAGAAATTGTTTCTATGTCCTTGCGTCTGACAGATCTTAGAGAACTGTCTATAGCCATCAATACACCACCACCTTTTTGTTTAGTCGCACAGAAGTCCCGATCACTGCGGAAGGTGGTGTAGTTCGACGGAAGATAGTCACAGGAAGGAATTTCACTGCACAGCCACGTTTCAGAAATCGCAATAAGGTCAAAAGAAGACGAAAGAACATTAGCAAAGAATTCGCGCGTCTTAGTGCGAAGACCACGAGCGTTCTGATAAAATATATCCAAGTTACACGGCACCGTTGCTTACGGCTGCGCACTCTGAGGGATGGAGCATGTCGTCGTGGAGAATCCCACGGAATGGTTTGAAAATGCAACCGCACGGCCACATTGACGGGTCATTCAGACGTTTCGATGTATCTTCGTCAACTGTAACGCAGAACGAGGAGTAAGAAGGATATTTTGTTTTGAGCCGCCGGCAGGAAATGGCAGAAAGGTCAACAGACTCAATGTGTTTCTTGAGGTCGGCAGATGTAGTGTCAGGGCTCAACTTGGACACAAATATAGCCCACTGCCGCTGGGGTCGTTGGGGGATTTGAGCCACTAACAAAGTGGACGAGTCCATGGCTCCAGTAGATACATGTGTTTTTCTTTTCGTTTCCTTTCTTGCACTCACTGTGACATTGGCCGAAGAGGTTTCCGTACGATCCACAACGCGGAGCCTCAAATCACGCTGAAAACCTGGTGGTGGGGTAAAAGATGGGAGCGTTTCGGTGTTATGAGTCGTATCAGAGGTCGCAGGGGTGTCGGAGTTCACGGAAGACTTTGCCGTTGGAGACGTTGGAGATGTTTGAGAATTTGCAGCCGTTGGAGACTTTGCAGCCGTTGGAGACTTTGCAGGACGTTCCCCTAGCTTCGGGGTGACGCAGCGTGTCAGCTCATCGCGCAGAAAACGAACCTCACCACGAAGGGAGGCGACGATACGGACCTGCTGCTCAGCCACTAGGGAATGTTCCTTTCGCAGGCGCTCATTGTCCTCCCGCAGCTGTGAGACCTCGTCACTCAGGAACGAAATCCCTATTATAATAATAATAATAATAATAATAATAATAATAATAATAATAATAATCATAATAATAATAATAATAATAATAATAATGTTTATTTGCCATCAGTACAAAAATAATGACGGAGGGGGCGGGAATAAAAGCGACAATCTGATAACTGATTACGCATTGTTTCGGCACATGAGCGTCAAATCTTTCTGAAGCGGCTCATACCGACATAATTTTTAGATGCGAAGTATCTTAAGGCGGAGTTCAATCCGGTGGTGGTGGTGGTGTGGGGCGTGACAACACTTACTGCGCATGCGCATACCCTCACCACTTCTCATCTTCCCCCTCTCCCCTTCCCCTCTCTCCTCCCCCTCTTCACCTCCCCTCATCTCCTTCCCCCTCTCCACTTTCCCTCTCCCCTCCCCCTTTCCATTCTTCCTCTGAAACGCGGGCTAGACATGCCGAAATTCTCTCCTGCGCAACGCCGCGATGAGCACCAGCGCATGCGCGTCCCCTCTCCCTCTCTCTCCTCTCCTACGCTGCCCCCCTCTCGCATGCCTGCCGACTGCATTCCCCGCTCGCCCTGTGAGAATTAACGGCCAGGTTAGAGGGAAGGCAAGACGCGCGTAGCGTTCCTTTTCGCGTTGCACGACGCGAGGTCGGTAGCATGCCCAAAGAACGCCAACGGAACGCGATCGTGCAAGTGCTCCGGCTTCGCCTCGCCTCATGGTCCCCTTTAGCGGGAAATGGTGTATTTTATTAGACTAGTGGGAGGCTTTTCAGCTCATGCAAAACCTTCGAAATTCGAAACCAACTGTGGTTGGTTGACAGGGCTCAAGAGGCAGCGGCGAGCCGTGGCTTCCTGGACTGCCCCACATTTGTGCTTAAGCCTGGTAGACCAATTAAGCTTATTTCTCTCTCACCCAGGCAATAGTGGTAAATGTCACTCTCTCCTAGATGGCTCACTTGTGCAATAAAGGCAGCAACCGGTACTGACGCGCAGGAAATTGACATTCGCTTTAGAAGCTTTGTGTCAAAATTTCCGATATTTCGATCCCATTCATCAAGCACGTCTTGGAAAAACAACGGCTGGGACACAGGGAAAGGAGAATTGAAGCATGTGCTTTCCTTTCTAAATACTAACACGTCACAATCATGCAAGATCCGTTTTACGGGACACGAACTGGATACTTCAACCACTTGGACGGATGGCTCTGGCATCAGCAAAATGCTACGGAGGCGCTTGTCTCCTGACGTATATGCTATTTCGACGTCCATGTCACGTGTCATTATCAAAAGACATGATCACGCTTGAACAAGGTAACGTCAATTTTGAGGGTGGAACCTTAGGGAGTGGGCCACTTAGGTTTTGTGTGAAGAACAACTCGTTTGAATTAGATGTGGGCCAAGTCGGTTTTTCCTGTGGGCTAACTTAATTCCCTAATTGGGAAGGTCATTGTTGGCGAATCTTGAGAGGGCATCATGTAGGTTTGGATCGGGGATCTAATGAATGAATGAATAAGCTTTAATTAAGGTCAGTCCGGCAGTTTCCTTCGGGTGGGGAGGGGAGAGAGGGGATTAACCTTTGTCCCGACCCACCCTCCGTCGATGATGATGATGGTGGTGTCTCGGGTGACAGCTCAACATCCTTTGACTCGGGCGGCATCTTTGGCTTCCCGGACGGCTCAAAGCTGATCGGCCAGGTCGTCACTGGCAAGTGACACCTGCAAGCGGCAGTGACGCCGATGGATTCGATCCATAGCAGCGACCGCAGTCGTGGCGGCGGCCGGCCACAGCCCTCGCGCAGTGGCAGCAACAACGATTCAACTTGGAGTTTGTCTCTACCTAACGTGCGTCACTAATTGAGCATCGACAGCGGCATTAACTTTGCCGGCGCATTCCCAAAGCATATGCCACAGCGTAGCTCTTTCCCCGGAAGGTTCACACGTGTCCGTCCGGTATAAGCTCTACATAAGTTTTTATTTCAGCAAACTCATTTTCGCAGTGTAAGCCAAGTTAAATTTAAGCTACGTTGAAACGGTGGCGTCATCGCGTAGTCAAGTGGGTCTTGTTTCCATCGGTTGTTAACGCCGGGCGGCCAATGGGTTTCCCGCTTCATGGAGCACCGACCACTCTTGGAGTTCATCTAGGAAAAAATTTTTTGCAGATTACTTATATCGTAGGCTACGCTGCTCCCAATGAAAAAAAAGTACTTAACCATTTCACATTGAATTCCAATCCTCAGCTTCCCTCAAATCGCTTGCGTGCAAATTTTCTTACTCTAAAGAAAAGGGGCCACCCGAAAAATAGAAACAACTCAGTTCTCGAAGTCATGTTATCCAGCAAACTTGATAGGAGTCTTCTAATTATTTACATCCGTGGGAACACGCCCCGTATGAATTCTGCGTGGTTTCTGCGGCAGTCGATTTGGATTCCGCCTCCACATTATGACTTATGGCATCCATACTCGCCCTACAATAGATTTTCCCGCTGCGCATAGTTTTCTGGCGGACTATCGAAGTAGGCACCTTATTATTCTTCAATTAGAGCCATCACGTTCATGTCTCGGGCTCCTTAAATTTGTCGCGAACATGACCTTATTAGGCGGAGAGCCAACCCTTTCGTGCACTTTCGCATGCGCATTCGTACTTATCAGTTAAAACATTACTAAAAGCCCTTACTTTCATACACAGGTGGTCAGTGTTTCCAATTTGAGCCTGCTTCATCTATAAAAATGGGAACCAGAAATCAGAGTCTGCGCGCCTCGAAAACTGAAGCTAAACCTAACAAATACGATTTCCCAGATTCACCGTGGTGCCACATTCACTAGGCGTTGAACACACATCATCGGCTGCAGTGACGCCGGCCCCAATTGTGATCACTGCCACGTACCAGAAACACCCTGAACCCATCTCTTGCACGTGTCCAGCGTAGGCGTGACAAAGGTAGAATCGCATTTGCTATATCGCCCAAACCGACTGAAGACCATTATCTGATAACTCTGTGCTAAGTCCTCCACTTCACACCGACAGCGTAGCTGTGGTCATATGAGGGGCCACAGCCTTCGTTCATCCCACTGGACTACACGAAAATCTCTACAGTTGCCCCAACAAGATTGCCTTGTACGTACACACCTCCTTAACTTATCCCCATCATTCATCTCTTCTTTTCTTCCTCGTCCCATTCCCCCGGTGTTGAGTAGCAGGCTAGAGCAAAATGTAGCTCATTCTGACCTCTCAGCATTTCTACTGTAGTGAAGAGAGGAAGAAGACGAAGCACACCAGCAAGCAAGCAAGCCTCAGCGTCAATAGTAGCATGGGACACGAGCCCGGGCTTGCCCGAATTTCGGCTGTTTGACGCCCGCCGCTCTTTGACGCCCTACTCTTGACGTCTCTCGACTTCCGCTGACGACGCGCCAACATATAATCATTTCTCTCCCTGTCTCTATGTCAATTTACCTATCTGTCTTAGCGTTTGCATACGCAAGAATATATATATATATATATATATATATATATATATATATATATATATATATATATATATATATATATATATATATATATATACATATATATATATATATAATATAATAAAACTGACAGACAATTAAGCGAAGCAAAACATCGGGGATATTATTTGTGGTTTTCTAACTGTAGTGTAACGATCCTTACTTTAACTCGAAAGGAATAAATACAGAAAAAATCACCCTTTCCGTCGGTGGGATCCGACCCCACAACCTTCGAATTACGCGTCCGATGCTCTACGATGTGATCTACGGCGGAGGGCGCTCCCTCGTCACTTTGTTGTACGGTATTTATGAGTGCTTAATACATGGGAGGGTTAGCCACCAAAGCCACTCATAACAGCAAGTGTAGAATACTCTTTTTTGCTACAGGGCGTCACGGGGCAGGTAATCTGCGCACTAGGTGGTGGCCCACAAATAAACCCTCACATGCTACCTAAGGCATCAAATCTGCCGTAACGAAGCCCTTGCTACAAAAGAGCAATTATCCGAGGGGCGTGATATATATCTATATATATATGTATATATATATATATATATATATATATATATATATATATATATATATATATAGATATATATACGACGACTATTCGGAAAGTGAGGACCGTTTGCTAATATTTAAATATGTACACGCCAGAATGACAATTTATTTGTGCAGCGCCATCTGTTCAATTCTTCGCGAAGGTACTGAACTCACTGTTCTGGCTCAGTAATCGTCTGCTTGTCGGGGAATACAAACGACGATGTCTGCGAAAATCGTTGCTCGCGCCTATTGTGAAGTGCGAGCTGTAATTCGGTTTTGTCCTTGCAAAACGATCATCAGCTTCTCAAATTTATGCGGAGTTGTGCCTAGTTTATGGACATGAAGTGATGAGTGAAGGAAAGGTCATAAAATGCTGTCGAGACTTCACAAGTGGTCGCATAAGTGTGCACGACGAAGAGCGGAGTGGAAGGACCAGAATCCAGACCAATGAAACTGTTCAACAAGTGGACCGGGCATTGCGATTGGATCGACGACTGACAGTCGTCTATCGGATGAATTTCCTCTACTCAGCCGCACAACAATTTGCACGATTCTTAACTGAAAAGCCCAGATATCACAGTGTGTACCAGGTGGGTACCAAAAATGCTTACCGACCAACTCAAACAGCAACGAACTCCCAGGCGCCGAACTTCTATGCAGAGGAACTAAAGGAACTGGTGCAGCGGTACGAAAAGTGCTTAGAATTGAACGGTGATTACGTTTCTTAGCCGGTAAAATGTTTTTCAAAGGAATATTTACTTCTGGGGCCACACTATTAACCCTTACTTTTCGAATAACCCTCGTGCGTATATATATATATATATATATATATATATATATATATATATATATATATATATATATATATATATATATATATATATATATATATATATATGTATATATATATATATATATATATATATATATATATATATATATATATATATAGTCGTATGAAGTTCCCTAACTTATTCACCGAGCCGTGTCTGTGCTACGCATGCGAATTCTATTTATGATCCTGTTCATACAAATGCAGCTTTCCAGCAAAAAGAGTTATTCTAGAATGCGCGCCGCAATTTATGGAGGCTCACTGGCGTCCTTTGTATTTTACTGCAAGCGCCTGGCACCTGCGCTTTATCAAACGCATCCATAACGGATAGAAAAACACACCGAAGTACTCAAAAGCGAACCTAGCGAAATCAGGCTGATGTGTTACTAGCGACCTGGCATCAAAAATAGAATAGATAATATCACGTTCCAACGATGCACTGAATTTTGTCAAATAGAGTGGAACGTATTGCATGTTGCCCAGCTACATGAATGAATCTCGGCTAAGCACATATCTTTGCAGCCTCCTATCGAGCAAGTCCCGTTGACAGAAAATGGTGTTTTCTTTTATTCGTAGTGGGATATGGCTGCGCACTGTGGTCGTCGTTTTCTCCAAGTTTGATTGCCTCATCCATGCTTCTGATGTTGATCGCCAAGCCAAGATGACTACCGTAAGTTCTTCATTGTTTGTTATTTGTGCTTAACAGAGATTCATATGCGCAACAAGATAAGCAGAATGCCCCATCTTTTTTACTGCGCGAAATAAATATGTAGGCTCTACTGGCCCTTAGTTAGCCCTGATAAATTACAGCTAATTCACCTTACAAGGTAGCCACCAGGTACAGCCGAAAAAGAAAGATCCGTTCAATTAGCCTTCGCTGCATGAACAGATTAGCTATGTGATGCACCCTGTCATTCGCCTCACTAAAACAACGATGGTGCCCTTTAACCGCGTAGTATGCTTGAAGAGTTGTAAGAAAGGTTCAGCGCTGGTTCGCGATTTTTTCTCTGGCGACGGTGCCGCTTCTGTGCCAGCGTACTAGTGTGCGAACTATCAATGCGCTGCAGACGACGCTGCAATGCCAGGTTTACGTGCAGTATGAACATACACGCATCCGCTGTTTGAACGCAACGTAGGATGCAGCTGCAGTTCATACCCGTCATACGTCCTTCTTGCGGGACAGCTGCCATGCCCGCCGGTTTTCTGTTCCTCTATGTAAAAAAGAAACAGTCATCATCATGCCGGCACGTGCTCTCTTCATCTTCTGCTTCGCTTCCCGAACGCGTGCGCCCGGCGCGCTGTCCCGCTGTGCCAGTTTGTCCGGCGTTGGATGCAATAACTCGGTTGGGCGAGAGAACGAGCCCAGAGAGAGAGAAAAAAGATACAAGGAGGTGGAAAAAGAGAAAAACAAGGAGAAAGAAAAGAAAGAAAGAGAAAATAAAGACAGATAGAGAAAGGAACAGAGACAGAAAGGGAAAGAAAGTAAGGACGAAAGAAACAATGAAAGACAAAGGAAGAAATAGAGAGAGAGTGAAAAGAGGAAGCGAGAAATAGAAAGAGAAAGAAAGCGAAGAAAGACAAGAAGCCACAGTTTCACCACAAGGGCGAAGCAATGAATGCAATAGCAACAAAGTGCAATGTAACGCGAAGAACGGAAAGCAGCTCGAAATTTACAGCGCGTCGCTCAAGCGCAAAGGACGCACGAAACGAGGACACACGGGACGAGCGTGAAACTATCAAGTGTCGTAAATCCACGACTAAAGCGCGCTGCTCAAACTTAAAGAAGGACGCACGAAACGAACGCACGGGTATACACAGGACGAGCGCGAACTAACAACTCTCACAGTTGTTATTTCTTTCATGTTTCAACAGCGCGCTCCTTTCGCAAACGCGGCCGCTGCAGCGAGCGAAGTGACCTTGGTACGCTCTGTAACTTCAGCGCGGTAATCGCAATGATAGCACAAGACACACAAACTACCCCCTCACGAGATAAGCGGGCGCGCAGGCGACCACGGCCTGTAGGGCAAAGTGCATCTTGCACCTGGCGAGGCAACGAGGCACTCGCGCATCGCAACGAGTGGGGCGAGGACCTTTAAAGGTCGCCTCTAGTGCTCTTCGCGCCATCTCGCTGGTGACCAAGAGAGCACGCTGAAGTAAATGGTCTCTATAAACAGCTGGACGTTAGCATACCGAAAGTAGAACGCATCGTGGCCTATCCGTGTAACGCTGCGCGCTGCGGAGCGAGAGGGCGCCCGTTCGATTCCGCAAAATTTTTTCTTAAATATCTTTCCTTGTGGCTTATATATATATATATATATATATATATATATATATATATATATATATATATATATATGTATATATATATATATATCAAAACAACAAAGGGTTTCTAGGTCCGATGAAATATTCACAGAAACATCAAACAGACGCGCGTGCGAAGCAACTTTATTAACGTTTCGCTCGGGGTCCTTCGGGGTCTTATTAACGTTTCGCTCGGGGATTCTGATGAAGCTCGGACCCCGAGCGAAACGTTATTAAAGTTGCTTCGCACGCGCGTCTGTTTGATGTTTCTGTATATATATATATATATATATATATATATACGGGACATGACGGCGGCAGCAACGGCAAAAACCAGCCGAGAGTGTCCATATAATTGCTCTCACAATAAAACAATAAACGAGAGCGAGAAAGAAAGAAACAGAGGGAAAAAAGATATATTGCCTAATTAAGCTACTCGGTGCTGCGGTTGCCAAGCTATACCCAACCGAACCATATCGATACCTAGCCAATACTCGTGATTTATAATGTGATCACGTCAACACTTCGTGCGTCGGCGTGTGAATGCTTTGGTATTTAAGCAGAACTGGTCGGCACTCGGCTGGTCCGACCAGCGGAGTGCCGACCAGCTCGGCTTTGCCCCAGTCTTGCGCGACCCAGTGCAAGCTGCGTAAATTACAACAGCGGAGCTGTTTAAGCCAGGCATAAAGTGTAATCCGTGGACTAGAAAAATCTCGCCAAGCGCTGACGTCACTCCCAGAACACGTGTGCACTGGTGCAGCTGGCGTGACATCATGCGCCGCCGCCGCACAGCTAGCATAAACCGGCGGCATACGCATCTTCATCCTCTTGATTCGCTCCCAGAACACGTGCGCCGATTTCTCCGGCGCGAGATGCAATAACTGTGATGGGCGAAACAACGAGTACAGAGAGCGAGAGCCAAAGAGAGAAAGAGAGAAATTCTTGCGGGAAAGATTTCTTTGCGAGGTAAGATTCGAACCCGCGTACCCACGATCTGAGGGGGCGCGTCTTAGCCACTCGGCTATCCAGGCACAATACCACAGCATAACATAGCCTTGTATAGTATAGTATACTAAGGTGGTGGGAATTGAAAGTGAGAGTGAGGAGAACAGATGCGAGGATGAGGAGGAGGGAAAGGAAGAGGGGAGAGAGTAACGCAAAGCAGAGAAGGAGAACGAGAGAAATAGACAGAACGAAAGGCAGAAAGAGAAAGAAGGAGAGAAAGAGAGGGAATCAATGAAACAGAGAAAGAAAGAGTCAGAGAAAGAGATAAAAAGAGAAGGAAGGGAAGCAAGAGAGAGAAAGATAGAAAGACTTAGAGCAAGGACTGAGAAAAAGAAAGATGTATATACCGAGCGAGAGAGAGAGAAAGAATGAAATAGACACAGATAAGAAGACACACAAAAACAGAGACAAGAGAGAAAAAGAGGGAAATAGGGGCGTAAAAGATCACAGGGACCCTTTTGTATTTACCTCAGACGACTCAAAAGCGAAAGCCATCTTCTTTTTCTTCTCAGTCGAAGTATTAGGGAGCCTACATGAACAGCCGGTCATATTTGGCTCCCTAGATGTATCTACTCTTCCCCACCACCCTCCGAATGTTTGTGCACCTAGCGTGGTTTCACACTGCCTCCAGGATCAGAGGCACCTCATGTGGTTTTGCGCGGCCTCCGTGGTTCTTTGACCAAGCTACGACGTCATGTGATGACGGTATAGGCTTATGCCACAGGAGCGAAGGAACGAGACGGCTGACCGAGAATCGACGCCAGCAGGAAATGCCGTAACTTCAGGTGCAACTGCGGAGCACCGTCTTTATTTTTTTCTTGAGGTCACACGCCCTCTGGTTTTGTTCGTAGCCCAAAGGAGGGCGCTACAACGACATTGCGTGGCGTTACGTCACATGACGTCACGCCAGCATTTGTGATGTCATGATGACTTCACAAGATTTTGCGATCTGTGACGTCATGATGGCGTCATATGGTGACGTCATCACGCGATAATTTTTACATGCGAAGTATCTTAAGGCGGAGCTCAATCCGGTGGTGGTGGTGGTGGTGGTGGTGTGCGGCGTGACCACCCTTACTGCACATGCGCATACCCTCTCCACACACCTCCTCTCCACTCACCCTCTCCGCTATCCCTCTCCACTATCCCTCTCCCCGTCCCCTCTCCCATACCCCTCTCCACTCTCCCTTTCTCCCTCCCAATTTCCCTCTCTCCTCCCCCTCTCCCATACCCCTCCCCCTTTCCACTCTTCCTCTGAAACGCGGGCTAGACAGGCTGAAATTCTCTCCTGCGCAACGCCGCGATGAGCTCGAGCGCATGCGCGTCCCCTCCCCTTCTCCCTCCTCTCCTACGCTGCCCCCCTCTCGCCCGCCTGTCGACCGCGTTCCCTGCTCGCCCTGTGAGAATTAACGGCCAGGCTAGATGGAAGATACGACGCGCGTAGCGTCCCTCTTCGCGTTCCACGACGCGAGGTCGGTAGCATGCCCAACGAACGCCAACGGAACGCGATCGTGCAAGTGCTCCGGCATCGCATCGCCTCATGGTCCCCTTTTTGACGACGAGTCACGCCGACGCCGACGGTCAAATTTCGTGTTTAGTGAGGCATATCAGGATTTCGCCTTAAAATTTGCAACAATTAGTAAAACAGCAACAGCCAGGACTACCTAGATGCCCATCAGCTCCACTGTCTATTCAGCAGTGCGCGTCCGCTGTAAGCTACTCTAAATTTTTCCCCCTCGTCAGGGAATGTCGATGGCGTGGACTAAGAGCAGAAAAGTAAGCCTTGCAACGTGGCGGCACCTTGCCCTTCGTTTTCAGGCATTTACACTGATACGATCATTTTCGTTGACGGCGTCACTTCGCGTGATGTAGAATCTCACGTGTCCCGTGACAAAGCGACTACTTGCCCGCTCTCCTTAAGCAGCCAATGAGCGCGCACTGAAAGTGACTCCAAACGTGATCGTTTTAAGAATACCGCTCCTAGTTTTGCGTTGCATTTGCAGTGGAGCTCTACAATGTCTTAACGCCTCATGAGTCGCCGTTGACCAGGTAACCAAATCAGTGCGGAACCGGAATCAGTATTCATTAAGAAATGCTTAGTGATTTACAAGCTCATGATGTACGCAAACAAGCGCGCGCACATCATTGTGGCCTCTGAACATCACTGCTTCAGAGGATTCTGACCGCCTCGATGGCTGCTGGGATTCAGGTCATCCTTTGAGTGCTCCTCACAGAACCGCTTCTAGCGAAGGCGTCACTTACTGATTCTTACGAAAAGCAACCAGGCTCATTTGCTGCCGAGGATATATAGGGCATCAGTCACAGAACATACACCCAGGGTAGCGTGACGACGAAAGTAATATAATTACACAGAGTGGCACTACCTAGCTGCTATGGTGTCGGCCTATTAAAGCGACATGTTGATCACTAAAGCAAACGCGGATACTAAAGGTGGGCTGACTGGGGAATGGGCTTCGTTTCATGTAACTTGATACTCTTGAGACTGCTGCTTGCATTCCCGTTAGGTTGCCAAAACGCGTACGCATGAACTCTTGATGGCAGCACAGGGTATTTCGCTAATTATTATTAGCATGAAGACTATGGGGATGAATGTTTTATCTTAGAGGCCGCAGTAGCCGGATATCAATAACCTCAAGAGAGAGAGAGTGATTCGTGAAAGAAATGAAAAGGGGCGCTATTTTCTGCCTCCCGTCGTGGGGGCACGGCTCAGCGCCCTTAGGAATGGGGAAGGGGAAGTAAAGATGATAGAAGAAAGGAAGATAGAAGGAGTGATTAGCGTGGCAAGTGTGTCTTGTCCACGAAGGCGGGAGCACGAAGCCAAAGGGCTCGTCTATAAGGTGGCGAGGTCCGCAGAAGCCGCAAACTCGAGGAAGGCTCGCAGGGCTTGCAGCTTTGAACGTGCAGGAAAGAGAAAGTCCTCCACCGTTGTGGCAGGGAGCCCGAGCAGGCGATAGCGGCGCGCCATCAAGCGTCGTTCAGCGGCCAGGGCAGGGCAGGCGCAAATTATATGGTCCAAAGTTTCGTCGTCACCGGATCTGCGGCACGCAGGCGATGAGCAGCGACCCTTGGAAAACATGCGTGCCGCAGGCCAAGCACTGCCGGTCCGCAGGCGAAGCAGTAGCCACTGCTCGCGTCTCTCCAGGCCGTTCTCTGGTAGGGGTGGCGGTGGTTTGCCGCTTGCCACGCGCGTGTCAGGGTGGGCCGCTGGAAGCAGCTGCCGCAGTCGTTGCCGGGAGTAGTCCGACAGGGCTATCGCCTTGGTGACTGGGGTGTCGCCGTGGTGTGCTGCCTTAGCGGCGACGTCGGCCTCCTCGTTACCGGCTATCCCAACGTGCGAGGGAAGCCAGTGAAGGGACAGACGCACACCGCTAGTTTCGATGGCGGTTAGCTTGGCGTGCAGTAACGCCACGGTAATGCCGGCTTGGTCTGGCTGCAGCAGCGCTTGTAGGGCTGGCCGGGAGTCGCACAGGATCGCCACGGGCAGCTGGGGTGGCATAGCAGCGAGGTAGTCAGCTGCCAAGTGAAGGCCAGCCAATTCTGCTGCAGTGGAGCTGGCGTGGAAGGGAAGGCGACACCGGATGGTCATCCCAGTCGTTGGTATGACACAGGCAGCCGCGGCCGAGCGGGGGCTGTCCCGGACTGACCCGTCCGTGAACACCAGGAGGTGCCCCCGCAGCCTGTCGTGGAGCTTCGCCACGGCTGTCTGGTGGAGCTCGCACACCGGTGTTCGCTTTTTGCTGAGGTTGCCCAGCTCCAAATGCACGTCCAGAGGCTGCTGGTGTGGTGGAGGGGGCTGGATAGGACAGGGAGCCGCGGGCACCAGTTCTTCATAGAGTGTGCAGATTTGTCCCATTCGTGAAGCTGGTCGGCTCCACAGTCTCCGTAGCAGGGCATCGCCCCCTGGGGCCCTGTGGAGACGGTCCACATGATTCAGCGCCTGTCGCAGCATAAGGAGAGACAGCGGCCACGTCTGGGCCTCTGCCAATGAAGCAGCCACGGGCGACTGGCGCGGGAGTCCCATGAAGCGCCGAATCGCCATGCGGTGTTGCCGCTCCAACTGCTCCTTGCGGTGTTGCGCCAGCTGCACCAGAGGCAGTGCGTAGGTTTGCACTGCCGTTGCAGCCCCCTGGTAGAGCTGAAGTGCCAGTCGCGGGGTGCACCCTTGGCCCCTGCTCAACAGCTTGCCCACAGCAGTCTGAACCCTGGTGGCCTTGAAGGTCGCGAGTTTGACGGCTGGTATCCAAGTGAGGCGGTGATCGATCTTTAGCCCCAGGTACGTCACCGCCTTCCTCCACGGGATTGGCCGGTCTCCCAACACAAGCCTTCGGATAGCCCTCCGCGCAGCGACTCTGGGGTGAACCAGCAGCGCCCCCGTCATCGTGGGGGACACGATCAGCCCGAGCGTTCTGAAGAAAGAGGTCACAGCATCCAGGGAGCGTTGCAGGGAGCGCCTGATAGCAGTGAGGTTCCGCCTGGGCCCCCTAACCCACAGTGCCACGTCGTCTGCGTACAAGGAGCACTGCGTGGGGTAGCGCTTGTCAACCGGTAGCATTCCACGTAGCCTTGCCAGCACCAAGTTGAACAAAAAGGGGCTCAGGACAGAACCTTGTGGGACGCCGGCTGTCACTGGCCTTGGATCGCTGACCGCGCGTCCAACTCTAACCCGGAGGGTCCGTCCGGCTAGGAAGGCACGGATGAAAGCACGCAGAAAGCCCGTGATGCCGAGTGCGTCCAGAGTACTTTCTATAACCATATGTGGTAGGCCGTCGAAAGCGCTTTGGACATCCAGCAGTACAAGGAGGGCCACCTCGCCCTTGCTCCTAGCCTCCTCCAGGGTGGAGACGACGTCCGCAATTGAGTCTGCTGTGCAGCGGTGGCGCCGGAAGCCTGTCTGCTGCTCTGATAGGAACTCCGTTGCCCCAGCAATCCAAATCAAGCGTGCCAGAGCTATGGCTTCCATGAGCTTGCAGGCAGCAGAGGTAAGAGAGACGGGCCTGTAGGATGCAATGGCTGCACCAGGGCGGCCATGTTTCCGGACGGGCACCACCATAGCAGTCAGCCAGGCCTCAGGTAGGGTGCCGCTCTGCCAAACGTCATTGAAAGCCCTCAATAGGCGTTGTCGTGCAGCCACGTCCAGGTTACGCAGCATCTGGTATGTGATGCCGTCGGCGCCAGGGGCACTTCGGCGCTTGGTTCTGGCCAGAGCAGCATTCAGCTCGTGCTCGAAAATGGGCTCCTGGCACAGAGCTGCAATTTCGCTGGCAGTCCAGGCAGGGTGGTGGCCTTGCGGCGGCTTGGGGGTCGGCGTGGTGGTGATGGCCGCAGGTCGGGCTAATGGCAGTGCCGCGAAGCGATCGGCCAGCCGTTCTGCCAGTTCTTGCTCACTGATGCCCAAGCGGATGGCCACTGCAAGTACGGGTTGCCGCGCCATTGGTCCGATGACGAGAGACCGTAATAACCTCAAAGCCTGTCAGCACACAAGTGCGTCAAAAACTCGCCATAGAAGCAATGGCGAACAACAAGTTTCATCAGAGCACTCTGCCTTCTAAGGAAACAGCGTTAAGGAGCTCGTTTCGCAGGAATTCCGTGCGCCGGTGTCGTTGTCCGCGTCGTTGGTTGTGGGCGAAAAAACTTGGGGGATGCCGGCACCGGGACGTCTGGGAAATGAGCTCTTTAACGCTCTCGTGTTAAAAGCGGTGCTGTCCATGAGCGAAAATTCGAGATAGATGCAAATAAAGGAATAAACAATAAATATCTTTCACTAGAGTTGAAATCGAATCCAAGCCTTCTGCGTGGCAAGCACATGTTCTACCACAGAGCCACGCCATTGCTTGGAACTATTTCGCAAAAAAAAAACCATACAAATGTCATCTACTGCGAGAAGTCTCCTTAGCGCATGCAATGTTGCGGGGCAGAAGCGGAGAATCGCACCAGATGTCAAAGCATGTGAAATAAACGAGTGCATGATTTAAAGACCCACCCATTAAAAAGTGCTCAGACATATTTAATCATGATCGACGCATAAATCACCAGAAAGTGAGGATGCGTGTAGGTGCGCGTGTTGCCTTACGGACGCGTAGTGAGTACTTTTTTCATTCGCGAAAGTAAAAACTATGGCGTAGTGGGCACTTCACAACTGTGTTTGCAGCAAACACTCTAGCCCAAACATTTTCGGCAGTTTCACTGCCGAAAAGCGTACCAATATCGGCAATTTTTTAAGTGGTCGTAATTTGTTCCTGGCAATTCTGATTATGAAAATATATTACATCATTGATTTCTGTTTACAATTTGCATAGAAATGGAAAGAAAACCGTTTTTTGAGGGCGCCTTTCCATCGATGCATGCCGTGGTAATGGGGAAGAACGTACTAAAAGTCGAAGTATTTATTTGATGCAATACACTGTAACACACCAAAAATTTCACAGACTTTGGTTCGTCGTAACAAAAGCTTTCATGATTAATAGTCGCTCTCTATGTGGTGTACTTCGAAGCATGTTATCGAAGCATCGTCGTCCTCTCTCGACATTATCTGAAGCAATATCCAGGGCAAAGACAACGTCTGAGTCACTGTCGGAAACAAATTTCATGTCGTCACTAAGGCTGCTTTCTGTACTGCTACAAGACGCACTTCATTTTCTTGGAGCGTCGCCGCCACCGGCATTCTTCTTGCGAAGCGGCATTATGAAATTACTGTTGGCAGGCTTAAAACACGCTCGAAAGGCACGAAATGCGGTTTTTCATGGCCAACTACTTTGATCTAGGGCTGGAAATTGCAAGCGAAGAAATTGAAGACCGTTATACGTCTTTGGCAGTGGAAGGAGCGGAAGATCGAGCCGGACGAGTGTGACAAGTCATTGGCGGTATTGGTACAAACTCGAGTGACGAGTACAGCTCGCAGTTGGCGGTTAAAGGGCTAGTATAGTTTGAAGCAGCGAGTGTTGCTCGCACAGACATTCCTTTCATTGTGGCTCCGTGTCCAACGAGAAGCGCAGTTAGGCTAGCGATTGAGAAGCCGATGCGAACGGCGCTCGATCACGCTATCACATTGTAATCTTAAGACGAAGCTCACAATTCCTTCAAATGTATTGAGTATCTCACAGATATGAGGCTTATTACAGCATTCCAAAACTGCACCCGTCGGGCGTTAGCCAAGTCTACACATCGTCTCAGTTGTCAGAGTCCAAGAGAATTCAACGCGAATACCTCGGGTGCTTATGGCTGATTGCCCTGGGCGCTGCGTATTAAGCTGCCGTAGTTAAACAACCCGACGCATTAAACAATGACGTGGGAGGTCTTGCTGAGTAAAGGTGTGAGCGTATTTGGCGCCCCTCTTTAGATGATTAGGGGGAGCCTTAGCTTCCTCCTCCCCCAGCTCCCGCCCCGAGTACACGCCTATGGCAATACACGTCGACTTCCTTGGCCATCAGTGGACAGCACAAAAACGGCAGGCAGAAATCGAAGAGGTTACCATATAGGTTTTCCACTTGATATGACGCCTTCAACTACTGTGGCAATTCAAATAAAAGGAATACCACTAACTATTCCATCTTACATTAGTTCTAGCTTCAACTTGCAGTGCGAGCTTGTCATGGATCTCGGCTATTCCTGCGAGACGAGCCGGGCCACAACTGAGGACGGATACGTCGTTGAAGTGGACAGGGTCGGCTCAGGACAAAGTGTGAGCGACAGGGTGTCATGTGAATATGGCCTACCACTTCTACTAATACTGGGCGTTTTGACGGACTCCGGTATATGGTTCCTGTCCTACCCACCTCAAAGCGCAGGCACGTGAACCTTTCACTGTAAAGTATCGACTTATAATCCTGGATAGAAAGTTCAAGTTCAAGTGTATTTGTTGTTATTGAGTACAATATGAAATCGTTAAGCGCACAAAGACGGGAACAAGAAGACGACACACTTCTTGTTCCCGTCTTTGTGCGCTTAACGATTTCATAATGTCAGTGTACCAACTAGCTCGGACCCAGCCTCTTATTGAGTACAAAAACGAGCTCACATTATACATACAGCATCAGGAGGTCCCAAAGTGAGATACTGTCAGGGGGACCTCCTATCAATAGTATGGTACATAAAAGGTAAGTAGTAGCAGCAAAAGCTAAAAGTGCGAACAAAAATAAAAAATGCATTCAATAGAGGAGAATGAATAGCGAAATATAAACAGTTAATTTACCAGAACAGCATTATACAACACTAGAGAATACACATGAGTAGGAATACAAAACAAAGAATTCATGACGAAACAACACAGACTTGTGATAGATAGATAGATAGATAGATAGATAGATAGATAGATAGATAGATAGATAGATAGATAGATAGATAGATAGATAGATAGATAGATAGATAGATAGATGGATGGATGGATGGATGGATGGATGGATGGATGGATGGATGGATGGATGGATGGATGGATGGATGGATGGATGGATGGATGGATAGATAGATAGATAGATAGATAGATAGATAGATAGATAGATAGATAGATAGATAGATAGATAGATAGATAGATAGATAGATAGATAGATAGATAGATAGATAGATAGATAGATAGATAGATAGATAGATAGATAGATAGATAGATAGATAGATAGATAGATAGATAGATAGATAGATAGATAGATAGATAGATGAACGGACGTTTGTACACTGTAATTATATCCGCTTCGAAAATGTAGCTCACGTGGTCGTTGACCACGGATACGACGTGTGGTGCATGAATACCAGAGACGACGCGCACCGCAGTTACAGCAAGAACATCAGCCAGGAAGACGAGCGATATTGGGCGTGGAGGTAAGCATTATTATTTGGCGGCCTGTACAGGGTGCGTCAAAAGTTCCCAAGCGACGCTGCCATAGGAATGCATGGGATAGTGGCTTGTAAACTTTGGACAGTCTTTGTACATTTGCCTTACGGTATGTAGATTTATAGGTATATTCATATACCTCGCGCCAATTGCCGTCGGCCTGAGGTTCTCGTATGAAGTCTAAGAGTTACAACATCGCCCCGCGCTTCGTATGCTCAATGCGCGATATGAAGCGCGCGCGGGCAGCTGACGATCGCGGCTCTCGCGGAGAGGCCACGCGCCGACCCTCTTCGTCGCGCGAGAGGACCATAGGTGGTCCCAGAGGGGGCGTTGCGTGACTCCGGTGGGAACTGCCTACCCTGATCGGCCAGGCGTGGTCGCTCTGTCTTGACAGAGATCGGCAAATGGCGCATACTTTACACCTCCTCTGTTCCCGTTTCTGTTTTCGTTCAAGCGACTGACAGCGCAAAGCTCGCTTCAGCGACCGCGTCTCCCTGCGCCAGCGTCTTGTTGAGTTCAGCAAGACTACGTGCTCGCTAATGCGTGTTGTGAAAAAACCAAGGGAAGGCGATGTGCTATTGACGTCATGCTGCAATCGCCATTTTATAACATACGGCGATATTGTGATTTCATCTCCTCTATCACTACATTACTCCGTCCTCATTTCAGTTTCAACGGAATCGGTCGATACGATGTCGCCGCTGTTATCGATCATGTTCTAAATGCCACCGCTTCCACAAAGTTGTCCGTGTTGTCATTCTCACAGGGATTCCTCTCAACAGTTGTCCTTCTTTCCACAAGACCTGAATACAACAACAAGGTGCGTTTGTCAAAAGTATGTTTCTTAAACGCTAGCATGCGATATATCCTGCATACCAAAAAAGTAAGGCAGTAATAAAAAACGAGCAGAAGATAATTATCTGTGCGAACTACATACAGGTGACATAATGATGGCAATTGTGAGACTTAAAAAGCTGGTGAACATTGAACTCAAGGAAGGGGCCACAATTAGCATACCTACATGAATGCACGAAATTGCCTCCGCAAAAACTATCTTTAAAAAGCAATATAGAGAACAATATAAGTAGCACTATCACATGAGATGTGTCATTATCATTTAGGCTGTACAAAACAGTGCAACAATTTGAACATTCTTTAGTAATAGTAGAAGATTGAATAGTTAGCATGGTATTCGGTTTATTGTTTGAATGACGTGATACACAAAACGAATCTCTGCTCATGTAATTTCTGCTCGGGACACCGAAGAGTGTAGTACAAGGAATCTGTACTCAAGCTGCTCTTCGAAACATCTCTGACAGAATTCTTTTTGCAGCTAGCCCGCGAAAATGTAATAATAATCAATTCATGAAGTATACTCGCAAATTAGTTATGTAGGCGAAGATGTCTCACCAGAACTCTCTAAATGTGCAAGTAGCGAAGGAAGGCTGCAGCGTAATTTACTAGTCAAGGCCCCTCACTGATTTTATTTAGCAACACGATAAGTTTTTTATTAAAAAAGAATTAAGCGTTTAGATCCTATATAGTGCCATTTAAGGTTCAGTCTCTTTTTATGAGAAATTTACAGCAACTAATCGTGGGTGTAGGATGATACTTGCCAAATAACAGCTATATTCGCGTCAACGGATGCTCAGATTAACAATTCTCCATTTCGTTTAAATATTTCACTCAGCTGCTTGGTACCGACGATAAAAATCGGACAAAAATTAAGTCAAGAGCGCAGCCCATTCCCACAATCAGTGGAAGTGCTGCGTTTTGACTATGCTCCCACGGATATGGTGTTGAAATGAGGAAATATTTTAATTTGACTACTAATAGGAAAAGGATAACCGCGCTACCTGACACACACGTAACAACCATAGGCACACACAGGCGCCTGTGTGTGTCTATGGTTCTTACGTGTGTGTCAGGTAGCGCAGTTATCCCTCTTGTATTAAGATGCACCAACTCGCCCACCAACAAATTCCTCTATACTAATAGGGACGTGCTGCAACTTGGAAATATCATATTATAGAGTCGAATATATTGATAATCTGCGGTTATAGCAATAGTGAATGCACTCTAAAGGTATTGGCACGGTGAGATCTTTGCCAGAACATACCATCGAAATTCGCTGCGAGAGGACTTGCTAGCTGCACTGACCTGACCTTCACACTGAAGCATCAGTAGTGATTACTTTCTTTGAATGAACATGCACAAGGTAACCTTGCAACCTTCTGTACAACTATCGAGTGACTCAGGTTTCACTGTATTAGTAAATGCCAAAAGGAAAATTTTTATCCTCCAATTTTGCTTACTGATAACGCACATCCCAGACATGATAGTTCAAAGGAACTAGTTCAGGGTTGTTGCTATACATGTATATACAGGGTTTATACCAGTTCAGGATGACTGTGTCAAGCCCTTGGCGTCAAAGCCTTGTCTAGGCGCAGCTCTCAATCCGCCATTAGAGAAAAGAACTAATTAAATTGGCCCTAATTCAACACTTGAGGGGCCCGAGAGTGGCACTCGCACTAACTGTATTGGTAGACTTGTGATAAACGGTGCGCCATCTTTTTTTTTTCCTCTCAGTCGATGTATTGACCCTTGTCCCCTTCCCCCCTCTCGAAAGCTTTCTGCACCAAACGTGGTTTTTCACTGCTTCCATGACCGTAAGCATTGCAAGCTTTTAAGAGCGGAGCTCTTTAATCCGCCGTTAACACATGCGCGTTTCACGAAAAGCCAGCCTTCCGCCGCTCGATGAGATACAACCATGGGAAGCGAGGTAGCGATAACCATGGAGCTTCTATCGCTAAGCCGCACCTCGTGCAACCGAGTTCCGCCGCGCTTCCTCCGCTCGATACAGCCGTGGTACGCGCAAAAAATTACGTACTCCCGAAGAAGAAACAGCGCATCGTGAAGCGAGGCTTATCGCTGTGCGAGAACGGCAACGGCAGCGACGAGCAGATGCAGAATACACGGCCAAGGAAAGGGAGAACAAGAGACGACGCGAAGATACTGCCGGTCCCCGTGAGTGGAATGCAGCGCGTATGCAGAGATTTGATCTATGCGAACTTTGATCTTGCCTGCATAAGCGAGTTGTGAAAAGCGTTCGCAGTCTACAACAGTGATCACAAGACTCTGATGGTGAAGATGCGAGTTAAGCCTGTCTGGGTGTCCCGACCTGGTTTACCCCTTGATAACAAGAAAAAACCTCTATGTGGCGATGAGCAACTGGAGACCAGGCTACGAAGCGGCTGCACCGCTTCTGGATTCTCCCTTGGCAATGCGTTTGCTTAGTCAGAGAAAACAATCGTAGCAGCAGCCACAGCAAGAACTGGTAGATCAAGAACAGCGGGAAGAATTGGTAGAAGTCCTCAGTGATGACGATGAAGCAAAAGAGTACCCGAGGACGAGTCTGCGGGAGAATTTCGACGATGATAATAGTGGTAGCTACGACAATGACTACTAGATACTAATAAGCACTTCTCTCACTCAGACGAGAACGCTCCGTCTCTCTTAAAAAAGCGAAGGCTTGGACTTAGCCGCGAAAGGATTGAAACATAGCAAAGCTGACCGATTTGATGGTGTCATAATAAGCTAAGAAAGGCCTACCATTGCCAAGTTCAGCATAGTTACAGCCAAGTTCAGACCTAGCTACAACCAAGTTCAACCTAGTACAGCCACGTTCAGACCTAGCTACATCCAATTTTTAACCTGGAAACAGCCAAGTTCCACTTAGCTACAACCAAGTTAAACCTAGTTCCAGCGACGAAACGCCATCAAGTCGGCCTGCTTCGCTGCGTATCAAGCCTTGCGCGGCCGAGTGCAAGCTTTCGCTCTTTTTGCACCTAAATTGTTATTTCACTGCCTGCGGGATCGGCACCTTTGACCATGCGTTCATTTTGTGCAATGACGTCGTCACGTGACGTTATCCTGCGTGACGTCATAGTGGTGTCACGATGAAGTCAAAAATAACACATTTTTGGTGACCTGCAATGTCATGCTGACGTCATCAATTAATAACTCTGATCACGTGACTTTGTATACCATTCGTGTTGACGCCTACGCAGACGGTCACTTTCTTCTCAGTTGATGAGGCGTTGTAAGGCATCAACATATAACACTTCCCTTGAACCGTGGCCATGAATTTCGCACCAGTTTGCCGAAGCGTTTATACTAAGCAAGACATGCGTATGGGTAAGTTGGTTCACACTTTATGCGAAACAAACGAGCGCTAACAAACGGGCACATAAACGAGAGGCACACAGGACAGCATTGGGCTGAGCGCCTGTCCTGTGTGCCTCTCTTTCATGTCCCCGTTTCTTAGCGCACGTTTGTTTCGCATCAACGCTTATAATAATTGGTTTCTACTTATTTCCAATAACTGCATATTATTTTGTTTTCATAATTTATTTTCATGAAATACCTGAATATCCATTCTGTCGTATGCAACCCATAGCTTAGCACACTACAATTCTTTGATTTTTTTTATTTTTATCAAGGCTTTCCGACAGCATGCTCCGGCGCTTAAAGGGGTGGTCTGAAAACATAGCAAATAGTGTCACTCCGAACTCGTGCCCCTTAAAATGCCGTATAACTGTTCCTCGACATTATTTTACCTCCCTTCTTCAGGATTATTTATCCAGGTTTCTTTTACAGATTGACATCCTCATAGGCTACGGTCCAGTGACGCATGTGTCGAACTTGGGGTTTCCTATCCCAGAATTCCTAGCCATCGTTGACCTATTGTTCGTAAGTAAAGCAGGACGCAAGTCCCGGAATTAGCGCTTCTGGCGGTTGCCACAAACAACATGCGCGTTTTTTTTTTTTTTTTTGTGGGGAAACATCGTGTTTGTCGAATATATTATCATGCAGGCAATTTTTGAAGAATGTCCTGAGGAAGTAGGTTCCACACGCTTATCACTGCATTTCATCTAAGTGGCACTATTACCGCGGACTAAAGACCCCTTAAAATATAAAGCCCATTAATAATGGCGAGCTAATATTTCAATAAGAGGCTCCATTAAAAACGCGCAATATTTGGAGACCTTTATAGACAAAAACATGTTGAATTGTGATGAAGTTACGCAACTGATTCGAATAATCTGAGAGATTGATCGACTTCAAAGAAATTCGCTATCAGTGCGTGGGAAAAGAAATATTCGCAATTTTTGTCTATTAAAGGGGTCATGAACCACTTTTCCAAGTAATGATCTAATGGCCTCAGTATCGGAGTGTACTGCCTCCCGAATCGATTGCCGCAAAAATTTCTCGAATCCGTCAAGAATCAGCGGAGTTACGGGGGTTTGGCGCACGCTCCCGGCGCTTTCTCTCTTTTCTCGTGCCGGCGAGCGCACTGGAAGCTAGACAGGGAGGGATGGCATGGGGGAAAGAAGTTACGCCAGCGCGCGTCATGAAACGCGATCGCTCTCCCGCTGTGATTCGCTTGCGCGAGTGCGGCTACCGTGTACTGAGGAGTGCGGCGCCGGCACCCCGCGGCAAGAAGCGCATCTGATCCGAACGCCGCTCTCAATTTACGTCGGCTGTCGGCCAATAAGCATGCTATGTCTCTTGCTACGTACAGCGGACAGACGCCCCGCCCACCGACGAGAGTGAGAACCGGCCTCTGTTTGAAAAGAGGGTGCCTGGGGAAACGGCAACTTCGCGCTCCGCTTGTGGCCATTACGCGGCGCGCACGACTGTAATATTTGGCAGAGCAGTTCATAGCCGTGTCAGCTTTCCGCAGGATGTGTTTTTTCAATCAGCCCAAGGGGTGCTTCATGACCCCTTTAAAAGATATACACCGTTAACATGCCACATTAATTCCAGAGAAAGAAAACAGAGCGATTAGATCATAAGAGAAATGGAGGCTCCCTGCGAAATGTCCTCTGTGTGGAGTCAATTAGTGTAGTAAGACGAATTATGTATATTCACCAGGCTTGCAATTTGCGGAACTGTGCTGCTAGTGAGGGATTCTGCAACAACATATTATATTATAATGGTAACCGTAGCTAACTTGCTCGGCATTCCCATGTTGTTCTTTTCCTCAACTTTAATTTCTTGCATTTTACGTCATAATCATCGGCACACAGCTGAAAAACAGCAACAAATAATGTGCATTATGCTTTCCTTAGCTTAATCGTCTGTTGCTTTCATTGGTTACCACCACTGAGTTACTCTGGTGGTTGAGACAGCGTGTTAGTTCGTTGCCTTTGGCGTCAGATTTGTTTCTTTAGAGCGGCAGCGCCAAGAAAAACCATATTCATGAAGGGGCTTTCTCCCTACGCTCCCTAAGGCTATATATGATCGCTGCAGACATATGCTCCTCAAGTGAAGAATACAGCACATTTATCATCATCAGCAGCGTGAGTACGCCCACTCCAGTGCATAATCTCTCTAATAATTTCACCAATAAACCCGATCCTGTGCTTGCTGCGACCACGTGCTCCCCGCAAACTTCCCAATTTCATAGATCCAGCTAACTTTCTGCCTCCCCCTCGCACGTTTGCTTCCTTTTGGAATCCAGTCTGTTACTCCTAATGAACAAAGGTTATCTTCCCTTCGTGCTACATGCCCTGCCCATGGCCATTTCTTCTTCTTAATTTCGACTAAGAGGTCATTAACACCCGCTTGTTGCCAGACGCACTCTCCTCCTTTCTTGTCCCTTTACGAGTGCAGCTACCATGTTTCTTTCCATGGCTCTGTGTATGGTACTCAGTTTAAGTTGTGCACTATTCTGAAGCCTCCAGGTTTCTTCCCCGCACGTTAGTACCGGTAAGATGCAGCTGTTTTATATGCTGGTTGTTGAGGGATAGTGATAAACTAGCATTGATGATATGAGACAGTTTTCCAAATGCGCTCCGCCCCGTTTTTATTCTTCTAGTTACTTCATTCACATGGCTCGGATCGCCGGTCCTCATACTTATACCCGTTGAAGAAAGCGTACAACTGCATAAGCAGTGCTGAGCAAACAAAAATGAAGCTCAAACAAAAATGAAGTGTGTTCGGGAGCTTCAGACGCGCTCATTGAGAGTGGAGCCAACGCTATAGGCTCGTACGATCATGAACATAACGTTACAGGCGAGATTATTCACCTCTTTGTCGCCACAAGCATTTCATGGCACAAAGAGTTCCAGGCAATGCTAGTGTCGCTAAGTCCATAAAGAGTCCATAAAGACACGCTAGGTTCATAAAGAGGAAAAAATCACAGCATATCCACGGGGTGAATGATGATGAGTGGGGCGAAGCTACGGAGGGAATCATCTGTAAACCGTGAAACTCTTCCGTGAAATGCGCCCAGTACATAATATAAAGAGCGTGAAACATCGTGTATATATTAAACATCAAACTTTTATTGTACTGCTGGTTTACGTGGTCCCTTCATTATCACTTGTGATCGGTGAAAAGCAAGGAAGAAGTCCGCTCCCGAGCGAAAGAGCGCCAAGAGCGACCGCATTCCCCGCTCGCCCTGTGCGAATTAAAGGCAAGGCTAGAGGGAAGACAGGACGCGCGTTCCACGACGCGAGGTCGGTAGCATGCCCAACGAAAGCCAACGGAACGCGATCGTGCAAGTGCTCCGGCTTCGCATCGCCTCATGGTTCCATTTAGCGTCCCAAAACCAAACATATTGCTCAAGGTGTGCCTTGCGTTTTTCGTAGAAATAATTTCTTTATCATGTACATTAAGACGAAAAGTTGAAAGCTCACTAGAGTGTATCGCCCGCAAAGTATGTCTTTTAGTGTGATTTAACTCTCGTACGGCAGGGTCCTCGCGCCGTTGCCGGTCCACCTCGCCCGTTGACGATCGGGCGAGGTGGCTAAATACAACTACTACTACTACACTTTAAGAAAAACATCTGGCGTTCTTTCGTTCTGCTTTTACAAAACATCTGGCGTCTTTCGTTGGTTTATTTCATCAATCAACGGCGTTTTGAACAAAATTTTTATTGTTTAATCACGCACAGGAGAAATCTCACCAGGCACTACCTTGGAGGTAAACAATGGCTGCTAATGGCAATGAGAGACAGAATAAGTCGGCTTTTAGCTAACACTTACACTTCTACTTCTACTAACGTTTCCTACTGGAACATGCCAATGGCTGCTAATGGGGAATGAGAGACAGAAGAATTCGGCTTTTAGTTAACGCGCACGCTGCGAATTTTTTATTGTTCAACAACGCACAGGAGAAATCTCCCACCGGCACCACCTTGGAGGTCAAAGCGTAAGACTTGTTACTCACAACTACGACCACGACGACTACGAGGGACGAACGGGTGCCGCCTTAAGGAGCTTCGCCCCTAAAAAAAAGAAATAAAACGTGCGCGTGATCACAAAGTTACCTTAGCAGCTGCCAGATGACACGCATAAGCATATGCGGCCGCAGGGTCACGCGCTAGAGGGAAAGAAGAGACAAAATAACATAGCGGTGCTCCTCCCCACACCCCTACCCCGTGTCATCTGGCGCCAAACATAAAACGAAGCTCACTTGCACAAACTGCCTGATTTATATTTCCGTTGCGACATGGATGTCAACTTACATGTTTTGCTGCGGTCGCAATACCATATAGAAAAGCCAAACGGCCTTTTAAGCTAGTACACAGTGCAGTTGTACGCGGTGAACCCTTTCGCGAAATTCAACAAACATGTACCCTTTTCCATTGTCGTGATGTTAGAGCATTCACTTTTTATCGACCTCCGTTGTCATATCAATTGAAAAACATCTCGCCACATCCCGTTAGTGTGCAAGCATCCTGTTAGTCTACAATTAGGCGTTATTAATTACAATAGGCAAGAAAATAATGCGGGCACCATTTAGCAAAGCCTTGAAAATTTATTCATTTTGCCGCACAAAACAGCGGCTAAACACGCTGAGTTGATACCTGGCCACGCTTAGCTGCGACGAGACAAGAAATGCCCACATTTCTTGTCGCATGAGGAGGCGGTCCTAATGGCCGATCGCAGCTGTTCATCCTCGACCGGACTTGCTCACCTTTAGCAAAGAAAACGGTTGTTTGCAAAAAAATCACAGCATATCCACGGAGTGAATGATGATGAGTGGGCGAAGCTGCGGAGGTTCATCGGTAAACCGTGAATCTTCCGTGAATTCTGCCCAGTACATCATCACCGACGTGAGATAGGGCGCGTTTATACTAAAGGTTCGATGAGTTATGACGACTTGCAGCTCACTTTAATTTTACATGTACGCTGTGAATTTTCATTGTTTAGAAAACCATTGCTTTAGAAAACATCTGGCGTCTTTCGTTAAGCAGCTGGCGTCTTTTCCTCTTGCTTTAGAAACATCTGGCGTTCTTCCGTTTTGCTTTTACAAAACATCTGGCGTCTTTCGTTGGTTTATTTCATCAATCAACAGCGTTTTGAACAAAATTGTTATTGATTAATCACGCACAGGAGAAATCTCACCAGGCACTACCTTGGAGGTAAAGAATGGCTGCTAATGGGAATGAGAGACAGAAGAAGTCGGCTTTTAGCTACCGCTGCGAATTTTTTATTGTTCAACAACGCACAGGAAAAATCTCCCACCGGCACCACCTTGGAGGTCAAAGCGTAAGACTGGTTACGGACCACGACTACGACTACGAGGGACGAACGGGTGCCGCCTTAAGGAGCTTCGCCCCTAAAACAGGTATTTCCGAACATGGCGATGAACTTAGCAGCCTGTCGACGTAACGCCGGGCTGTGGCGGACCGCTAGCGAAAGGTCTGCTGGCGGTGTGTTTGAGACCACTGCTGTAGACGGACGCAGTTTCGGGTCAAAAACTAGCGAATAAAAGCGCCGCTGTAGTATGTGAGATTCCGTATGCCTCTTGCAAAATATAAATGTTACAAGACAAACTTTGAGCTCCTCTGCAACAACGACCATGACAACGTTCCCGTACGCGCCCACGCATGCAATATCACTCCGGATATAAGCGCACATATATGATTCCGACAGAAATTCAAGCCAAGGAAAGCACGGGGGCCTTTTTTGTTGTTAATTCTGTTACCGTAGTATAATAATTATGACATAAAGTGAATGAATTAAAGTGGGTGCAAAAGCATCCTTTCCGTCAGTAAGATCACAAAGTTGTGGATTCGGATCTCACCGACGGGAAGGGTGCCTTTTTCCATAAGATACCCTGTGAGTTCTTGCGCATGCTCGTGAAAAAAGGAGATAAACATTTACACAGGTACTTTTCGCATGCTGGACGCTATCGTTTGAACTGCAGGGCAGCGCTATGAGCGGCCTCATCTCATGGCGCTCAGACATTTTATGCCACCGTCACGCATGTAGTACGAGAAACGCATATTCTGCATGCTCCTTTGCTGTAAGTGTCAGAGCAACGCTTCTCATCTCGCAGTCCATCCTCCACCCGAAGAGGGAAAGCGGACATTTTTACCTGCCCGAACCACTCAAGGGTCTCATTCAGGGAATCTGCAGTACCTTCCATGGACAGCCGTGCACACTGTTCCTAACGCTTACACTGCTCAGCAGCAACGAACAACTAAACAAGGTAAGATGAAAGTGATGAAAGTGCAAAACAATTGGACGCCTGGATGTTTAGGGTAGCAAGCCACAAGTTTTAATTCTGGAATTCTGATTAATCACCCTGCCTTCTTCTCACTTCTTTCTCTCTCTCTCTCCGGCAACGACTACACCTGGGCTACTATACTCGCGGACAACTTTTCTTGGCAATGAAGCGAAGGCTACAGAGCCACAATGCACGTATCCTACAGGTAATAAATGTAGTCCCACAATTGCGTCCGTATTTTCTGCGTGAGATATATAAAATACTCCTTCATTTTCTACATGTATCTTTTGGAGACGGAACGCAGCGCACAAAAGCGAGGTATTTGCATTTCTTTTATTTTATACGTTGTCACTTTGCGTTTTTGCGTGCTTCAAAAAGTCGCGCCTTTTACCCGTACCTTAGACGCTAAGCAGCGTTTGCGTCGAAATACAACGCTAGCCATCACTTTCCACGGCGTTACGAGACGCGCGCCAAACCGGACTACTTCGCGTAGCAGTACATATGCAGACGCTCCGCCCCCGTAGCTTTCCCTTCATTGCCAAGAAAAATTACTGAGACGTTCGGTGTGCCATTCCAATAATTCCATATCCTTACTTACGGAATCCCTGTGTCCTCCATACACAGTGCGTCCGTAAAGTCATGACGCAATTTTGACCTGTCACAACAAATTTGCGAGATAAGATAGAAATGGGAAATCTTCATCAAATAAAAGTAATAATCTCCGAGTTTTATACCTGCTCAGTGCACCTCGATGTGGCTTATATTTGTCGCCTACACACATCTAGACGGTATTCAAGTTCTGCCAACACGCGGTTAAGAAGGTCTGATGTAAAAGAGTGAATAACGTCTGAGATTTTCTGTTTTGAGTGATTAATTTCGTTGACACGTTCACTGTGACATGTTGCTTCGCATAAACCAGCAGGTGTAATGGCGTCATAACTTAGCAAGTCACAAAACACACTCAACTTTCCGCTGTACTGCCTGCATCTCGGTTGGCATGGGCGTGGGCTGATCAGCTGCTGCGCAGTTCGTGTTGCTGCGTCATCACCTATGTGTGTACGGCCTTGTAAATCATACTGCGGAAACTTGGATAGTATTCCTTTTATTCAGTGAATATTTCACATTTCTATCTTGTTTTGTTGCATTCCTGCGACCGGTCAAAATTGCACCATGGCTTTTCGGACACAGTGTATTTTACATATACTTACCATATAAGTCCGTCAGAATATTAAGGAAGCATATGGAGTGTTTGGAATGAAATACGGAACTTTTCAGTAGGGATACATATGTAACTTGTGCTCTATTAGAAAAGTCTAGGAACTACGGAGACGTACTCTAGAAGGCTAATGATATTATTTACTCTAGAAGGTTAATGAACACAAAGGAAATAAATGGTGTTCCGTTTACGTTTTCTTTTCTCCTCAACATTATAAACGAGCATACTTTATGAGTTGTTCACATCGATACCTCTCCCACCGATCTTAATTACCAACGTATTGCGCTCGTTGATTTACAGCTACGCCAGCAAGCTTCCTCATTTTACCGCACCGTCGCATTCTCTCCCATTATCGGCTGCAATTTCCTTCCCTGACACCTATTCTCTAACCATATTCGCCTATTGATAATCAAGCCCTATATACAGTACATCGACTGCGCTGCGTCATTTTTTGCATATGCACGTCGACTGTATCCATGTTTTGTCTCTAATAAACAGTGCGTGCTCTCCCAGTCTATGAAAATCATCAGTCACGACACATCTACAACTCTGGCCACTGAGCTCATGTTATGTTTCTACTGCAACTGACTTCCTACATTAATTTCATTTTCCTCTTCTGGTCACTTGCACCTGAACATTCCATGATATAATGCGTAGAAGACCGGGGTGCTGTTCATCGCACCCGGTAAACCCCCATCGTATTTGTCGCAGGCAACGCGCGTACCGTGTCTTACCAGTGCCCTGCTTCCTTAGAAGAAGAAGAACAATTTTATTCATTCAAAGAGATGTTACATAGCAGCATTATATACAGAAGGAGGTCCAAAAGCTCTAGGGTGCAAGGGGACCTCATGTGCTAATTAAAAAAAGAAAAATCAATTAAAAGCAACTTCCTAACAGGAAGAAAATATTAAGTATGGAAGAAGCAACACTTGATAGCAAATGAAATGAAACATGATGTGAAAATATACTGAATTACATGTCAGAATTATAAACGAACGAGATAATCAAGGTAATACAAATGAAAGTACAACAAACAAGTCCAAGTACTAAAATGTAACGTCGAAAAATATAACTCATAAATGGAGTATTGGTTATACTGAATCTAATATGTAAATTAATAATAGTGAAACAGGAAAAAAAAACATGGCTGATCCCTCTGTCATAGGAATCGGTATAACACGAAAGTGAAACGTGTCTTCACAGACGTAGTTGAGCGTTTGCTGTGCATTCTTTCGCCCCAAGCGCGAAGGAATGAATGCTACAGCATCAAATTGTAATGTTACGCGAAGAACGGCAAGCCGCTCGAAACTTGCAATGCGCTGATCAAGCAGAAGGAACGCGCGGAACGAACATACACAGGATGAGCGCGAACTGTCACAGTTGTAACTTATTTCTGTGTGAGCAGCGCGCTCCTTTCGCAAAAGCGGCCGCTGCAGTGAGCGAGGTCACCTTCGTGCTCTCAACGGAAACTTGCAGGCAGAGCGCAAGACGTACAAACCACCGAGATCACGAGATAAGCGCCCGCACGAGTGACCACGCCCTGTCGAGGCGCGCGCTAATCCGCGTGGGGGACGACTTTTAAAGCGCGCTCTTCGAGCCCTTCGCGCCATCTCGCTAGTGATAACAAAAACACGCTGTACCGCCGATCTCTGAGTACCGCCACAGGCAAATGGTGTGCATAAATAGCTCGCCGTTAGCATAGCAGGCAACATGTCGTATGTGGCGGAGTCGTTTCGCGCTGCGCGCTGGCGATCGAGAGGTCGTAAGTTCGACTCCCGCTGACGGAACTTTTTCTTATAGTTTTTTTTCTTTGCCATATGTTAGTCTATATTTTACAACTTCGTATCAGCGACGGAAATGCGTCAGTGGAGCCGTGGTGGACCCCGGCATGAGACACTTTCGTGTTAAAAAGAACAAGTGATGTATCACAAAACGTACATTATAATATACATGGTACATTATAATATAAACTTGTACCATTCCACTCACTTCATTGCACGAAAGCGGGCTTGAAAGTAATTGCCAAGGACCAACCAGGGCAGTTGAATGTGTGCTACTCAGTATTGCAACGCAGTGGTGACGTTGTGTAAGCCGTAGACACCCGCAATCATAGCGGTCAACACACCCTCTAGCACGGTGACTATGTAATCGTGTATTCCATAAAACAATGACCTGGTCTCCACGCCCGCGCCACCAGTCTCAAGCTCTCTGCTGGCGAGTTCCCCCTTCATTTATCTATTACCACTGTACTTCGCTGAATAATATAGTTACGCTAGGAAAGTTCCTCACTTTATCGCAACGTCGTGTTCTCTGCCGTTATCAACTGGCATCCACTTCCCTTCACACCCATTCTATTAGGTCATTCATAATTTTGCCCTATACGTTACACTGCAAAAGCTCGAAGATGTGCCCTGACTGCATGTAGGCTGCACTCATGTCCCTTTTCGTTCGAAAAAACAAGGTGTTTCTAAACATTGCCGCTTTAATGCGAGTCGTGGTAACGTCGCTAATTGTTCTCAGAACAGTTATGCCTAAATTTTAAAGGGACACTAAAGAGCAAAACGATTTTCCTCGCATTAGTAGAGTAGTCTTCCACGATACCAAAAACACCACGCTTGCTGCGAAAAGACGCTGAATAAGCGAGAAAACGCGCAAAAAGAAAATACAGGCGGCGACGACACCTTGGAATTTCCGCACCATTTGCCGTGACGTCACATATTTTTGACGGCGCCTGCTTGGGCCTACGTAGTTCCTAATCGGTTAAATCTAAGTACATTGTCCTCTGAGGGGACCAGAGACTTGACATAACGAATTTGTGGAAATTTCGTCGAGCCAGTGGCGCCAAAATACGTTAAATGCTCTTTGAAATCTCTTTCGTCACGAATTACAAAGTTCGGCGCGAAATTTAAAAATGAAACTTTGAACTTGGTTTTCTCCTCTAATAATAAACCTATGGTGATGAAATAAGCTACACAAGAGTTCTCCGAGCACACTTTATCAATCTAAACCAATTCATTGTTTCTCTTTAGTGTCCCTTTAAAGCGCGTCTTTCATTGCCTGTCATCGTGTGGCGTTGCCTAGGTTGATCGGTCACTGTTCGGTTCTAGCCTTCAGACTTTCGGTATGTGAATGTCTTTTCTTGCTCCTTTTATTGCGATAGCAATTATATGGACAGTCTCGGCTGGTTTTTGTCCGTCCCCGTCGCCGCCGCCGTCATGCACCGTATATGTATAAGTATGTGTATATATATATATATATATATATATATATATATATATATATATATATAAGCCCCAAAGAAACATAATTCAAAACAATGCTTCCGAAGCGCGGAATCGAACCAGGGACCTCTCGCTCCTCAGCGCGTGACGGTAACCACTACGCCACGATATGCAGATCCTGCACGTAGCCAACGGCGAGCGTTATATACACACCCTTTACCGCTATCCGGACACAGAGACGGCAGGCGCTTGTAAGCGTTTCTTCATTACCAGCGAGATGGCGCGATGTGCGCGCTGGGCGTTGGGCGCAGGGCGCGCTATGAAGGTCGTCGCCCCGCTCCTGCGAACGCCGATGCTCTGCGCCCTACAGGGCGTGGTCGCCTTTGTGCGCTTATCTCAAGGGAAGAAGGGGGGCGGGAAGGAGGTTGTATGCCTTGTGCTTTCCCCTCGATGTCCGCGCTGAAGTCACAGAGCGTACGAAGGTCACTTCGCTCGCTGCAGCGGCCGCGTTTGTGAAAGGAGCGCACTTTTCAAACAGAAATAAGTAACAACTGCGACATTTAGTTCGCGCTCGTCCTGTGTGTACCTGTGTGATCGTTTCGTGCGTCCTGCTTTGTTTCAGCAGTGCGCTTCAAGTATCGAGCTGTGACGCATCATAGTTCGCGCTCGTCATGTGTGCGTTCTTTTCGTGCTTCCTTTGGGCTCGAGCGACGCGCCGGCAATTTCGAGCTGCTTTCCGTTCTTCGCGTTACATTCCAATTTGTTGCTATCGCATTCATTGCTTCGCCGTTGCGGCGAAACTGTGACTCTTTTCACAGACAGCTGTGTCTGTGTAAAACAAGCAGCGGCAAGCCATAAGAGGAGTGCCGCTGCCAAACATAGACACCACCCTCTACTGAAGTACATTTATTTAAAGGGCCCCTCACCAGGCTACATAGCAAATTTTAGATGGACGCTGGAAGTTGTTGTGTGCCGAATGAAGAGCAGTATGCCGCAAGAATTTTTCAAATCTGTTCATTACTAGCTGAGAAAAACAATAATTTGTAGCGGCGCGAAACCATGATACGAGGAGGCGAGTTTCAAACTCTTGCCACTCGCCCCGCGTAGCCTTCGCAAGCCAAATCCCTTCCCTGCCCTCTTCACTTGACACATACGCATGAACACGTCATGCGCATGCATGGTCACGTGCGCATGACGTGCCCGAGCCAGCCCGGGCACGCGAGCGGCGTTGCACGGACGCTACCTTTTTTTTTATGTAGGCCGTGGGCGTTTTGTTGGCGTTCTCTGTGGTGTACTGCTTGTTTCTGCGGGACGGGGCATGAAAGTTGAGACATTTGTACGGGCACGAGAGTGGCGGTAGTACACTCTAGTGGCGGTGTCATGAGCCAGTGCCGCATTAACGTTTACTTGGACGCGGTAGAATAAATGAGCATAATGAGTGCTCGAACGCTCCAGAACATTACTTTCTTTTCCAGGGCTGGCGTCTGCTCGATGCGCTAACCGCGGGGACACGAACGCATGGGAAAGGGAGGCACATTAGCCCCGCATCTCGCTGCAATTCACGAAAAAAAATGAAAAAGACGCACACATTCCCTTTGTGTGTCTCATTATTTCTCTCAAGTTTTATTAATCTATTCAAGCAACAAATTACACACGCTACACATGTCATGTCAAATAATTATCGCAGTGTCACGTGCAACTGTTGGCGACGTCAGAGCAGTCGTCTACGTAGAGGAGCGACGTCACAGCCCTACCATCTACATAGGGCCATTTTCTCATATACGTCATCCCCTCATTCTCTAAAGCATGCGCCCGCGAGAGGATGGCCAAGCAGCGTTCACCTTGAAATTTGACCCATTTCCGCGGCGCGTAGCGTTGCAAATTTTGGCAGACGTGATCGTGAACGCCCAGTGTATGCATTGCGCTCATTAGCTCAAAATTGTCAAACCTGGTGATTATGTATGTTGCAGCAGCGTTGGCTATGGCCAAGGCGATGGCCGCCTCCTCTGCCTCCTCTGGATTAGTCGTTTTGATTGATCCTCCCGATATGACTCCCGAGCCCATGGCCCAACCCAGGTCGGAACGGGGAATGAGATAGAGGAAATTGGGTGGTCGACACGCGACCGTATGGTGACGTATCACGAAATTACGCAGTATTATCGATTGGCCAGACTTCAGTATCCCCCAGGGAACGAATCACTAACCAAACGACAGGAGCTTCTATGGAGGCAACTCCAGACGGGCTCGTTTCCGACGCCAATTCTCTACTCATATATTTCTCCTACTATATTTACACCTGAGTGCAAGCTGTGCCGGGCCCCCCGGGCCGACCTATTTCATATGCTTTGGGGCTGTCCCAGTAAACCTGTGCATCGTGGCCCACAGGGCTTGCAAATTACCACTACGCAGCAGTGGGAGGCCACACTGCTCAGCTCCGACCCTGCCGTGCAGGTCTGGATCACGGGGCGGGCAGAGGCAGCCGCCAAGGAGCAGGGGCTCCTGGCCGACTAGCCGTCGTCGCCTCCCACAATCGAGGAAACCATTGGTTTTCATTAAAAAGGTTTTGTTCTCTCTCTCTCTCAAACCTGGTGAGGGGCCCTTTAAAAAAACGCCAGCCGGTACCTTTCCAACGCTGGCTTCAGTAGCATGCACGGCAGATGCTCCCTTCGTTTGAACAATGTCGCATCCAGGAAATGGCTCCTTGCACTAGCTACACGGTTTCACAGCTCCGAAGGGTAGCACCACTTGGCCGTGGATTTCGTTAGCTTTCTCTTGTAACGTCGTTCTGTGGAGGCCGCAAAACGCAAGCACCATCATTGGTTACACACAAAACACAGTTGTTTCTTGCTTCACTGCGAAAAAATTCATGTGCAGATGAACGTTGATGTATTACGTTGCCACCATGATACAGCCGCCGCTGTCCGGATTGAAACTATGAGCTCGCGCTTAGCGATGCGACACAACAGCTACCGTGGCGGACGGCTTAATGTTACAGTTGATCACAGCATACACATCAGTAAACTGAAGTTGTATAAAATGCCCTAAAATCTTTATATTAAAAGTTCTTGCAAACATTTTGAACTCTTCCAGCGCCTTCGACAAAATAGTCACACACAGAAGCTCTATTATATTCGCAATGTTTATAGCATCACGCTACGTTATGGTTCGAGTAGCCCATCCGGAAATTAGGTATCAGCTTTTTATATAGGTACAGGTGCTATTGAAAGAAACGCGAAAACCGTGTCGCTTAGATAACAGCGAGCTGAGCTAGTTGGTAAGTATTCATTCTAAAAAGACAGGGCGTGCAAACACGGACACAAGAAAAAAGTCAGGACACCACAAACGCCGACTAACAACTGAATAGATGCACAACGACGGAAAAGAAAGACGGCACGAAAACTTATCTGCGCATGTCCATGCAATAGGCGAACCTATCAATCCGGCACGCGTGGGGGCCTACGTGAAAGATAATCTTTATGCAAGTTAATCGACGGTTGGCTCACGCATGCGCTACCACTATTCTCGATATGCCATGCCTCAATCATCATACGCGTTTCTTCATTCCTCTGTCGGTACAGAACTGCGCATCCATTGAATTTTGGCGTGCGTTTACACTCTCAACAATGTAACGATAGATTAGAAGGTGAGCCTCCGGTTAGTGATCTTTTGTTTTCTAATAATCTCTGGTTAATACAGCGGCCCGTCTGTCCTACGTAGAAGCGGCCGCAGCTGAAAGGAACGTTATACACCACACTTGTATGGCAATCAGTGAATTTGTTTGTGTGTTTTACAAAACAAATATCGGTTCGCTTCTTGTCTATTACTAGCTCATTCTTCATCTGCACAGCGGCCCATATCTTGCCTAGCTTATTGGCAGCCGTGAAAACAACATTAACGCCGTATATACTTCCTACTTTCTTTAGCCTGTGAGATACGCAATGAATGTACGGTATACTTACGACCCGTTTCTTCCTATCGCTTTCTGCAACCATGCTCGGACTTAACATAATGGACTCCTTTAAACGCTCAGCGACTGTGACCACTGCATCATGGGGATAACCTACATCTACAGCGGAGCACCAGTGTAAGCGTGTCGCACTGGTGCTCCGCTTTTCGCTTTTGTTGTCATCACGCTCTTACCTTGGTGGCAATAAAACAACGCTGGAGCCGATCTTGAGTGTATCATGGATGACTATAGTACTTTTTATCACCACCTAAGTTACTGCCGCTTGAAAATAAATGCGAACAGCTAAGCGCGTATGCGCAACACTGTTCTAGTTTCTTTCCATCGCGATAGTAGTGCGCCACAATCTAGAAATCAATCTCATCTAGTAAAAGTAAAGGTCAAACAAATTCATACAAAGCCGTCATGCATTCTGACTATATTGCTCTGGAAGTTCTATTTGCTTCTTCATCGCATTTGGCACGTAGTGAAAAATGCAAACGCATAAAGTTACGCTATTCCTCACCACCTTTTGGTCCTTTCAGACACGAACATCGATGCTTCTGAACCACTTTCCAACGGGAACATCTTATCAAAATCTGCGGCACTACTTTCAGGTAAGAGAAATTGATCGTGGCGACAACAAAACGCATCGTCATAAACATCTGCAATGTGAGTGTAGGCATTGACTATGGAACATTTGGAAAACAGAACGCACTATCATTGTACCGCCATCGCTGAAGTAAACTACGAAACAAAAGAATTCCCATCTGAATGGAGGAACAATGTTGAGATAGTTTTATAAAATGTGAATAAAGCTGCATGGTCACTATAGTATCCTTGAAGAATCTCCAGCTAGCTCTAAAGCTATGCCCATCTGCCCTCGAACATCTGCTCTTTGACATGCCGTACTTTATTGAGGCAGCCACGATCCGGCCACAGCAGAAAGTTTCACAGACTTGCCTCACAACGCGAGCAAACGTGTCGCCTACAACCGCGTTCTCTATCGTCTCCGCTGCAAAAAAATCAGGAATTGGAAAGAGTGTGAAGGAAAACGGCTAGGAAATTAAAACCTGTTGCCAGATTTGACGCATGCCGGAAAATCATCTACTTCTCCATCTTCGTGTACCCGGGTCCCAAAAGTGGCGACATTTTCGAGACCAGGCCTATCGACAACAGAGTGCGCTAAGTGCGTCGACGCCATCGGTTCCAGCCGCCGTGGATATGAATATGCCGCGTTTCCGACAGCCTACTCAGAGCTATAGTTCCAGCAGGTCAGATCCCGATTCGCCGCTGGAAGCCCTACTACCGACATACACCAGGACACGGTCAGCAGCCTTGCCTCAACTACAGAAACTGAGGTGCGGGATACGCAGCTCACTCTGTCTGCAGCCCACGCATGCACAACACTCTAGTACATGCTACTAGTAAAAAACCTTGAATCGCCACCCCCACTAACTGAAGCAGTCTCTACAGGATGTTCAGCTTGGAAATTGCACGAGCAGCCATTTTTACCGTCATGTCCAACCGCTACTACCACAAGAAACATGGAAACAGAGCCTGCTATAGCCTCCTACACTGCGATTACGCGGGAAATGAGAGGGACCAGTACTATGGGTGACCAGGGTTCACGCTATGCCCATTGAGTCAAACCTATGCATACTGCTATTTTTTTTAAGCGCAAGCTGTTATGAGCTCACAATAACTCATTGTGGTGATCATACCATCCCTCGCAGTTATAGCGCATTTTGAAGAAAAAAAAACACTCAAGGCACAACCGAACACAGGAATTCTACGTAGCACTCAAGTATTCCACCACAAAGCCACGCCACGTTTTAGGGGCGAAGCTCCTCAAGGCGGCACCCGTTCGTCCCTCGTAGTGGTAGTCGTAGTAATCGTAGTGCGTAACCAGTCTTACGCTTTGACCTCCAAGGTGGTGCCGGTCGGAGATTTTTCCTGTGCGTTGTTGAACAATAAAAAATTCGCAGCGTGCGCGTTAACTAAAAGCCGAATTCTTCTGTCTCTCATTCCCCATTAGCAGCCATTGGCATGTTCCAGTAGGAAACGTTAGTAGAAGTAGAAGTGTAAGTGTTAGCTAAAAGCTGACTTCTTCTGTCTCTCAATTCCCATTAGCAGCCATTGTTTACCTCCAAGGTAGTGCCTGGTGAGATTTCACGTGTGCGTGACTAAACAATAAAAATTTTGTTCAAAACGCCGTTGATTGATGAAATAAACCAACGAAAGACGCCAGATGTTTTGTAAAAGCAAAACGAAAGAACGCCAGATGTTTCTAAAGCAAAACGAAAAGACGCCAGCTGCTTAACGAAAGACGCCAGATGTTTTCTAAAGCAATGGTTTTCTGAACAATGAAAATTCACAGCGTACATGTATAATTAAAGTGAGCTGCAAGTCGTCATAACTGATCGAACCTTTAGTATAAACGCGCCCGGTCTCACGTCGGTGATGATGTACTGGGCAGAATTCACGGAAGATTCACGGTTTACCGATGAACCTCCGCAGCTTCGCCCACTCATCATCATTCACTCCGTGGATATGCTGTGATTTTTTTTAACAGCGGAGCAGTTCTGGGGCTGAGCCTGACGTCAGATGCGTGTCCACGCTGGATGTTACGCTCCGGTTTCCACATACACCCATAGATGGCGTGACTGCCTCGGTAGTGGACAAAGCAGCAGCTGCACAGTGAAACGGGAAAGCACGCCTCGAGCGTGAATAGGGCCTTAAGTCTTCACAGAGAAAAAATCCTCTCAGCTCTACTTCACGAACACTGTCAAAACAGCGAAGCTTATGCCCGTCCTTCATCAGGCTATATCGTACTTCTCGGTTTTTCAAGTCTTCCGTTCATTGGCGCTTAGCTTCGGCCTTTCTTGCGCGAACAACGCGGTCGGCTCTGCGACGACACGCTCGTTCTCGCGTCAGCTCTCGCTGACGCTCACGTTGGGTGGCTTCTTCATCGGGAGAATGAGAAATGTTCGCCATCTTGAAAGTGCAAGCTCCTGAACACTGGCACTCACACGCTATTTTGCACTCCACTGAACCTCATTGACACCCCATCTTGCCGCGTTTCTCGAAGGCTCGATTCACCCCTCGACACCCTGCGCCCTCACCCTCACCTTCCGCAGCACGCCCTCGACATCTTCCGCCCTCGCCTCGCCCCTCGCAAAGCACGCAGCTCTCCTCTTCCTACCGAGCCTCACTCGCCACACTGCGAGGCCACGTGATCACTGCTACCACAACCCTGGACGTGAAAGCCTCGACTAAGAACGGCTTCCTGTTAAAACTGGTTTCCAGACACACCCATAGATGGCGTACCTGTCTTTGTCACGGACGAAGAGGTAACCGCACAGAGAAACGGGAAAGCGTGGCTCGAGCGGGAATAGGGCCTAAAGTCGTGCAGCAAAAACCGGTTCCCAGATACAGCCACAGATGGCTCAACTGCGTCGATCGTGGATGAAGCGGTAACCACAAGATAAACGCAGGAAAACCGCAGATCCGCTGTTCCTGCAGATTTCACATTTGGTGGAAGGGGGTAAGTATAATTTTATTGACAAAGCGATGGCAGTGCTTGAAACGTCTTTGGGAAAAGGCCCTATATAAGCATAACGTTGGGCGAGGAGTCATCTTTTTTTTTTAACATGAAAGTGTTTTATGCCGGGATCCGCCACGGTACCGCTGATGTATTTCCGTCACGGATATGACGTTGTAAAACATAAACTAACAGATGGTAAAGAAATAAAGTAGAAAAAGTTCCGTCACCGGGAGTCGAACTTACACCCACTCGCTCCGCAGCGCGCGGCGCGAAACGACTCGGCACGTTCTTCAGCATACTAACGGCGAGCTATTTGTATACACCATTTACCGTTGGCAGTACTCAGAGATCGGTGGCACTTCAGCGTGTTTTCGTCATCACTAGCGAGATGGCGCGGACGGGTCGAAGGGCGCGCTTTTAAGGTGGTCGCCCCGTGCGGTGCGATGAGCGCGTGCCTCTACAGGGCGTGTTCGCTCGTGCGCGCGCGCTTATCTCGTGATGGGGGTGGTTTGTATATATTGTGCTCTCACGGCAAGTTTGCGTTGAGGTTACAGACAGCACGAAGGTCACTTTATTCACTGCAGCGGCCGCTTTTGCGAAAGGAGCGCGGTGCTCAAACACAAATACGTTACAATTGTGACAGTTAATTCGCGCTCATCCTGTGTATACTTGTGCATTCGTTTCGCCCCGCCACGGTGGTCTAGAGGTAATGGCGCTCGAAGGCTGACCCGAAGGTCACGGGATTGAATCCCGGCCGTGGCGGCTGCATTTTCGATGGAGGCGAAAATGTTTGAGGTCCGTGTACTTAGATTTAGGTGCACGTTAAAGGATCTCAGGTGTCGGAATTACCGGAGCCCTCCACTACGGCATCCCTCATAATCATATTGTGATTTTGGGACGTTAAACCCCATATATTATTATTATTGTGCGTTCGTTTCGGGCGTCCTGGTTTGTGTTTGAGCAGCGCGCTATGACTGTCGAGCTGTGACAGTTGTTAGATCGCACTCACCCTGTGTATGTTCTTGTGTGGCACATACCCGTTCACCACGGCCCGCGGCGTACGGGTATGCGCCACAGGCGATTGACAGTTTTATCTACCCAGGAACGGCGAGAACAGACATTGGTCATTTAAATGCAAGAGCGTTAAGAAAAACCGACATCGGCAGCGTTGAACCGACGAATAGAAATAATAAAAATTAGGATCCCAGCAGGAATCGAACCCAAGCAGTCTGCGTGACTATCAGGTATTCAACCACAGAGCCAAGCCAAGTCTATAAACTGGTTTGGAAAAACAGCCTACGCAAGCGTAATGTCACTGCGGCGTTAATTCTGGTCGTGGTGCTGGCTATGAACTTGAAAACGGGGTACCAGCGAAAACAGAAACACGTACACAATAAGAAGGTGTTACACATGGACGAACGCTGGACTTTCAACTGTGCTTTATTGGAAATTGCATTGCCGCACAAGGCTTCTCACGCATGCGCATTGCCGTCACTTCCCACGACACGTGACACTTCAAACTTATTTGTCCGCTAAGTAGGCACGCTCTTTCGACGTCAGAGACAAGGACGTATCGCTGACACAATTATCTTTATAATTCGCAGTATGAAATGCTTCTAAAATCTCCCGCGAATATCTTGCCTTTCGCCTACCCAAAATGGTCGTGCGATGGAACATCGGCTTACTTGATTTGCATTTCATGCAACTGTGGCAATGAACAGCTAGATTGCTTCCCATGTCCCCGCTCAAGCATGTATCATGTTCTTGCAACCGCTTATTTATACCCCTTCCCGTCTGCCCAATATAAACTTTGCCACATGCTCGTGGAACGCAGTAAACAACACCAGTCTTGCACTCAACAAAGGGTTTCATGTGCTTCACTTGACAGGCCTCTTTCCTTTTCCCCTCGATACCTATCCTCGCACACAAGCCTGCCAATTTGCATGGTGCAGAAAAAACCACGCTGACACCTAGCTTTTCGTGGTGGGAATCGTTGCGCATTCAATCGGACGAACACAGGAAGGAAGGACAGAGTAAACGGAAAGAGCGCAAACTATCAACTGGCTTTATTCATTTGGTCGTTGCATATATATGCACTTTTTATCACACGTCCCAAATAAAACGAAAGAAGGGGAGAAGAAAAGAGGAGGAAACATGTCAAGGATACCTCACGTCAAAAACAAAAGCTGCGCAGAAAATTGCTTTCTGCGCTATACAGAGCAACAGAAGTGTCACTCACGCAGTTGTCGCCTAATTCCTTAATATAAAAAGCTTCTAACAGCTCACGACCCACTCTCTCCTTGCTCCTTCCTAGAATTTTTACCTTTTTGAAGTCCGGCTCCTTCTTTCGTTTTATTTGGGACGTGTGATAAAAAGTGCATATATATGCAGCGACCAAATGAATAAAGCCAGTTGATAGTTTGCGCTCTTTCCGTTTACTCTGTCCTTCCTTCCTGTGTTCGTCCGATTGAATGCGCAACGATTCCCACCACGAACATGCACCAACTCGCCCAGCAAGAAGTTCTTCTAAAATACCTAGCTTTTAAGCCACTTTCTTTATGTTGTGAGAAACCTTATGTATGTAAGGTATCACTTCGAAACCCTTCATATTCTCTGAGGGCTTCCTAACTTTAAGCCCCTTCCACTTTTTCCAACCCAACTTCCGCCACAGACCTAACGACCGATAAAAGGAAACACGCAGCCATCAACCTCTCGGCCTGCTCTTTCAGGCTACAGGTCATGCGGTGGGAGCAGCTATTTTAACGCGATAGCGTTAGAGAGCTCGTTTCGCAGAAATGCCGCCTTCGGTGTCGGCGTCGCTACGTCGCTTGTGAGCGGAAAATCGTCCGTGACCGAAAAATCGAGAAAGATGCAAATAAAATAAACAATAAAAATCTTCAGTCCCATTGAGGATCGAACCCGGGCACTTTGCGTGGCAAGCAGGTGTCCTACCACAAAGCCACGATGTTACTTGCAACTGCTTCCGGAAAAAACACTCACAGTCTCCTTAACGCATTTTGTTCGGTAGGGGTCACGACGAAAATGAGCCTTGTTGTGTCTTTTCTTTGCTTATATGTGTTTCGTACTTTGAGGGGGGCGCATAGCGAAAGCGGGCTGGCAAGAAAGAAAGAACGAAGAAAAGAAGAAAGAATTATGGCGTCTCGGTCGGACCCACCTTCGGCTATCCTGTTACCGCGACGGTACAAGTATTCTTGGCGCCGCCGCCGCGGTTTCTCGACTCCGGGGAAAAGATGCCGAGATGCGGGGTGAAGACAGACATTTAGCAGACAGTGAACGGGATCGTGAGAATCTCGCCAGACAGTGAACCAGACAGACGCTACGCCGAAAGTGAACGGAAAGGACACGAGTTTATTCTCTCTATCTGTGTGTTCGTGTAACTTTATGTAATACAGTTTGTGTTCTTGTTATTGTTAAACGTTGTCGACGTGTCTTTAATTGCTCACGAACTTGCTGTACGATAGTCTCAACAAAATAATGGTGCCGAAACCCGGGAACAGCGACCTCCAGGATTACATGGAGAACAAAGGACTGCGAATCAGGCTGCAGTAGCGAACGAAAGGTGAGCGACGACAGCTATCCGAGCCTAAAGATGCAACGAGTGAAGGAGAAGCGAACGGCACGTCGGCAGCAGAGCACACGGCTGCTGAAGAAGCCAAGGCTGCTTTGGACACAACGGACATCGGTGTGTTGTGCTCGGTGATCGACATACTTCAGGTAAACAACGAAGAACTCCTGAAGCTCAACGCGGAGCTGGAACAGTCCATAGCCGATGAAGAATTTGCTGCTGAGATCAACGAGGTCATCAAGTACGACGATGCAGCGAGGGGAATGCTCGGACAACTGAAAGCACGGAAGGTGGCATTACGCCGAGGCCGAGCTTCAACAAGAGTAGAGACCTCAGACCCACCTCTGGGAAGCCACCCTGGCGGCGAAACCTCAACCCGCAGCGCCGTCAAGCTTCCGGCTTTGCCGTTACAGACCTTTAGCGGCGAGTTGAGACAGTGGCGCGCGTTTTGGGAGCAATTCAGGGATGCGGTTCATTACAACAATAGCCTCACGAAAGGGGAGAAGTTCCATTACCTCAGGAGCCTACTGAGTGGCGTGGCGGCCTCATCCATCGCAGGATTGCAAGCGACAGGAGACTGCTACGATGATGCCGTGTCCCTACTATCAAGGCGCTTTGGAGACACTCGGCATATCGTGCAGGAGCACCTTGCACAGCTGAGAAGCCTGCCCTCAGTGCGCTCATCTGGGGATGTTCGTGGCTTGAGAAAGCTTTTGGACCATGTGCATTGTCACGTGCGCGGGCTGAAAGGGCTTAATGTGGGTGCGGCGACATACTCCACCATGATGACAGATATACTGCTCAAGGCGCTTCCATCCGACATTGTGGTCTCCTACTACGAGGAAACAGCGACCACTCCAGGCCCAAGAAGCCCGACACGAGAGGCTGAAGCAGGCGACGCCTCCACTTCATCCTCAGTTTCTACCGATGGTGAGCTGGAACAACTTTTGACCTTTCTCCTCATTGAAGTCGAAAGTAGAGAGCGAAGCGGAATCGCAGATACTGGGGAGGAGAAAGACCATAAGAAGAAATTCCAAAGAGAACAGGCCCCTCCACCGCCAACTTCATCCGTTCTGCATGTGGTATCTGAGGTGAAGAAGCAGTGCGTGTTCTGCACTTCAACCAGCCATGGTACAGAGGTCTGCGACAGCGACATCAGCCGCGAAGAAAAGTTAAAGAAATTGCAAGTTGACAATCGCTGCTTTCGGTGTACCTGGCGTGGACATCGCTCAAAGGACGTAGGCGTAGAGTCACGTGTGGGAGGTGTAAAGGGCGGCACGTTACATCAATCTGCGATCCTGCATGGCAACCAAACAAGGCACCTGTCACCACCACTGTGGATGCCAACAGTTTGCACGCAGGTAACCTGAGTGCCATGCACAATGAGGTATTGCTTCAAACTTGCAGACTATGGGTTGTCGGAGAACAACGCTGCGGCTATGTCAGAGGTATAGTTGATGGGGGTAGCCATCGTACTTTTATTCGGGAAGATATCTCTAGAAGCCTCTGTCTCAAGGAAATTGGAAAAACTAAGATTCAGCTTAGTACATTCGGAGAAGCCTCATCAGCCCAACAAGAGCGCCGTTCGGTGCAGGCGTGCATTCGCAGCCAGTATTACGGAAAGCTTTACTTTATCGAAGCCATTGAGATGCCGTTCATTTGCAACGACATTATGCAGGCGCCGGTTGAAAATGAGTTTGTGAAAGCTATAGAAGACGGTGGACAACCCATCGCAGCCAAATTGTTTTTACCGGGAATGCCTGCAGTACCTGGAATTGGGCTCCTAATTGGTGCTGACCATCTATGGAAATTCATGACAGGAGAGATGCGACGCCACTCCGAAAACCCTGATTTGGTTGCACTCGGCTCAGTCTTTGGTTGGATGTTTCAGGGGCCGATAAACATCCATACTTCCCTACACGTCTCTTTGAAGGCCTGCGTTTTGAGAGTGAGCACCTCTCTCGAAACTGTAGACAGACTTGCTCGAAGGTTTTGGGATTTGGAGAATGTAGGGATATTAGACCAACCCAAGGGACCTGGTGAGGAGGCACAAGCGGTAGTTAGTGGGTTTGAACAGCACATCACAACGAAGGGTGGCCGCTACGAGGTAGCACTCCCTTGGAAAGAAAACTGTGGCCAACTTTTGGATAATCGCGCTCAAGCGGTTAAGCCACTACAAAGCCTTGGCCGAAAGATGCTGCGCAATCCTGACTTTGGCTTGGAATATGATGCTGTCATGAGAAGCTACGGAGAGATGGATTTCGCTGAAAGGGTATCGAAGGAGGGGGACGGCAGGACTCCGATATACTTTATGCCTCACCACGCTGTGCTGCGCGGCGACTCAATGACAACAAAGCTGCGGGTTGTGTTTGACGCTTCCTCTCATGAACAAGGTGCTACATCTTTAAACGACCACCTTGAAAAGGGTCCATATCTCTTTTCAGATCTTGTCAGGTTGCTGATCCAGTTCCGCGCCTATCGTGTAGCTTTGACAGCGGATATAGAAAAGGCCTTCCTGCAGATCAGCGTCAGAGAACAAGACAGGGACGCGTTGCGGTTTCTCTGGTTCAAAACATTGCCTTCGAAAGAAGAACCAGCTCCAGAAATGCAAGAGTGGAGAATGAAAAGGGTGCCTTTCGGAACCAAGGCTAGCCCCTTTCTACTTAATGCTACGCTGCAGCATCACCTAAAGACCATCGAGGGACCTGAGCGAATGACAGCGGTCCTCCTCGCGGACTCGTTTTATGTCGACGACCTTCTGGTAGGAGCGGCAACCGAGGAGGAGGCCGAAAAAATCTTCTTTGAATCAAATAACATTCTAGGGTCTTGCGGCATGAAGCTCCGAAAGTGGTCGTCCAACTCAGGTCGCTTACAGGAGTTGTTTACTTTCCATGATAAAGTCACTAACTCGAATGACACTGTGAAGGTTCTTGGTCTCCTTTGGAATCCGCGAGAAGATACAATCACAGTGGCGACAACTTCAGTGTACGGCGTTTTGTGCAAAGAACGCTACTGCAAAAGACTTGTTCTTCAAACGATCGCCGGAATCTTTGACCCACTTGGATTGTTAGCCCCTTTCACAGTGAAAGCCAAGATACTTTTTCAAGACTTGTGGAAATTAAGCATTGGGTGGGACGAGGATTTGTCCAGCGATATTGTAGAGCAGTGGGAAAGGTGGAGGTCCGAGCTGACTGATTTGTGCATGTTCACGGTGCCCCGCTGTGTTTGTCCGGTCAATGGGGCAAAATCAGTGCAACTGCACATATTTTGTGACGCCAGTCAGCGAGCATACGGATCTTGCGCATACTTACGCATAGAGGACTCTGACAACTCTTTTCGTACAGAGCTTATATTTTCTAAGTCAAGAGTTTCGCCATTGAAAGGAATGACACTTCCTCGGCTAGAACTCATGGGTGCGCTGCTTGGTGCTAGAACAGCAGACTTTCTTACAAGTTGCTTGAACTATCAATGCCAACTGCAATCTTTTTACTGGACAGATTCTAGTATCGTACTTCACTGGCTGCGGGGAAATCCATCGCAATGGAGTCAATTTGTCCGCAATCGGGTGGTCGAGATTCAAGGTTGCACCGATAAAGGTCAGTGGAGACACTGCCCAGGCAGCGAAAACCCAGCGGATCGCTTAACTCGAGGCACGTCGTTACACTGCCTCCAAGGAGAGCGACAGTGGTGGCACGGGCCTTTGTGGCTCTCATCGAATGCAGACGATTGGCCAACTCTTACAGAGCACATCGCGCCTGCAAGACATCTGATAGTTGCGGAAGAAAGGAAAGGAGTAACGGTCTTGCAGGTGAGAACTGTCATGCCAGTTTTAGACTTGGCTCATCACAGTACTTTCCTGCGTCTTCTGCGTGTAACCGCATGGGTTCTCAGATTTATAAGTATTCTCAAAGCGACCTCCATGCAGTTCGAATCAACGCTTACTGCTCAGGACCTTGAAAAAGCAGAGGTCTATTGGGTTAAGACTATCCAAGAGGAAAGATACACTGACGAGATTTCCCGGCTTCGGCAAGGACATCCTGTGAGTGTGCAGTCAAGCGTACACAAGTTGAGTCCATTTTTGGATAACGATGGACTTTTACGCGTGGGAGGCCGTCTGCATTTCTCGGAAGAAAGTGAAAATGTAAAGCATCCGCTACTACTGCCTCCTAACCACCATTTCACTGAGCTCGTCATACGTGATGCCCATCGAAGAACGTTACATGGTGGATTTCGAGACACGTTCACCGAGGTACGCGAAAGGTTCTGGATCCCAAGAGGCCGACAGCAGGTCAAGAGGGTAGTCAACAAATGCAACTCGTCCGCAAGGATACGCGCCAAACCAGGCGATGCACCCACTGCGCTTTTACCAGCAGACAGAATCTGCCTTTCTGAACCATTTGGAGTTGTGGGCATAGACTTCGCTGGACCATTGTTTACGAAAGAAAAAGAGTCGTTTTCCAAGTCATACATCGCTCTGTTTACCTGTGCCGTAACAAGAGCGGTTCACCTTGGGCTTGTCTCTTGCCTGTCAGCCGAAATGTTCATGTTGGCTTTCCGACGGTTCACCGCACGAAGAGGCTTGCCGTCAGTGATATACACTGACAACGCCAAAACTTTCAAGAAGGCGGCAAGAGATATTGCGTCCTTGCAGAAAGTGCTATTTGATGGAAAGTTCCAGAGCCACTGTGCGGCTGCCTCCATAAAATGGAAATTTATTGCAGAGAGAGCAGCCTGGTGCGGTGGTTTCTGGGAAAGGATGGTGAGAACAGTGAAGGTCTGCCTCAGAAAATTGCTTGGGCATGCAAGGCTGACGTTTGAGGAGCTGAATACAATCCCTTACGAAGTTGAAAGCATCGTGAATTCTCGCCCACTGACCTATATTTCGACGTCTCCTGAGGATCATGAAGTGCTAACTCCAGCACATTTTCTCACAGTAAAGAGGCTTACTGCCCTACCATCTTCTCATCAGAAAGTGGATTCGTCAACGGAGGCTGTGACACGACGGTGGAGACACAGAAATCAAATGCTGGAGCACTTTTGGAAACGCTGGAGGAAAGATTACCTCCTGTCTCTCAGGTCTGCTCATGTTTCTGATAATCGGACTCGGAGCGTGGATGTTGGAGACTTAGTTCTCATTTATGAGGAAAAGGCTCCCCGTCAAATGTGGAAGACGGGCAGAATTTCTGAGGCCTGTTATGGAAGAGATAATAAGGTCAGAGCCTGCATGGTGAAGCTGCCCAACGGGTCCACCTTGCGGCGACCAATACAGCTCCTTTACCCTCTTGAATTCTCTGCCTAGGTCTAACACTTCCGGGGCGGGGAGGTTGTTGTGTCTTTTCTTTGCTTATATGTATTTCGTACTTTGGGGGCGCATAGCGAAAGCGGGCTGGCAAGAAAGAAATAACGAAGAAAAGAAGAAAGGATTATGGCGTCTCGGTCGGACCCACCTTCGGCTATCCTGTTACCGCGACGGTACAAGTGTTCTTGGCGCCGCCGCCGGGAAAAGATGCCGAGATGCGGGGTGAAGACAGACATTTATCAGACAGTGAACGGGACCGTGAGAATCTCGCCAGACAGTGAACCAGACAGACGCTACGCCGAAAGTGAACGGAAAGGACACGAGTTTATTCTCTCTGTATCTGTGTGTTCGTGTAACTTTATGTAATACAGTTTGTGTTCTTGTTATTGTTAAACGTTGTCGACGTGTCTTTAATTGCTCACGAACTTGCTGTACGATAGTCTCAACAAGCTTATTCGGTGATTTGTAGGCGCATTGGCGAGACCTTCGAACTACGTTTTTTTGCGCGACGCCATGCTTCGAAAAAAGCCGGGATAGTGCAGCCATCGCCACTAAAAACACACACTAACTTTCAAACAGCTCCAAAAATGGACAACTATGTCCATCTAGCGGAAAACATATAAAGCCACTGCCTTCTTTCTAGAGGAGGCGTTGATAAAGCAAACAGCAAACATTAGATAATGTGCTGCCATCTGTGAGGCATTGTGAGAAATATGTCTCGACTCTAGCACAGGGAAGTGCTTTAGATCGAAAACCTGTACCATTACTATGTGTAAGAAAGATAGCACGCGCGCGCGCGCGCGCGCGCGCGCGTGTGTGTGTGTGTGTGTGTGTGTGTGTGTGTGTGTGTGTGTGTGTGTGTGTGTGTGTGTGTGTGTGTGTGTGTGTGTGTGTGTGTGTGTGTGTGTGTGTGTGTGTGTAACAACACACATTAATAAGTATGCACTTAGTGGTTGAAGTGCGCACTAGGGGCCGGATTTCGCTATCGCGTTCAACTCTTAAAGGCGAAGGGTACCCCAATTTTTCCACCGCGGCCATGAGGCGACCGAGCGCTACGCTCCTCTTGACCAACTTCGACTGGTTGGATTCATATGGCATTAGTGCTTTCTGTGATCGGGGCGAAAAGATCCAGCAAACATGGTTGTGTTTCTGTTTCCGCTGGTGCCCCGTTTTCAAATTTATAATGCACCAACTGGCCCAACAGCTAGCGCTAGTGCTGGCTATCTAATTTTACAAGAAAGCAATAAACACTACATATGTACTCCTACGATACAGGCGTCATATCAGACTAACGTCTGTGGTTGCAGTGTTGGATCCGCTTTTATAGCAGTGTAATAAACATTGCATTTGTATTCCTATGATTCAGCAAGCTATATTGAAGTATGAACTCTAACGTATGTACTCTAACGTGAGGGCTGACGGCACGTCGCACCATAACTTACCCTTTAAATGCCAATGTTGTCGAAATGCTTCGTAAGCCCACGATGTGCACAGAGCTACTACGCATACAAAAACACGTCGATCCAGCTCGTAACGCTTGGCTCAAAGCACTAAAATACATCCTCGAAGTACTTGCTTACTACTTCGCATGAAACCGATTCACACCACGCATGGGATGTGCCGAATTCTTTTTATTTTATGTGAAAAAATATTGTACTACCCAAATGCCATGCTCTCGAAGGAGAGTAGTAGTAGTGTCATAAATTAATCAATAAACACATTAAAAAGAAGACTCGGTTTACTTTGGCTAAGTAGTTGCAGCGTAAAAAACGGTAGTTTCCCTTCAATGAAATTTTGAAGCGATAAGCACCACACATTCTCTCAGCACTACAAAAATTTTACTACAGATGCTGTTCATGGTATATTGTCCACACCATGGGAAACATCAATTTTGAGTATGTTAAGCATGTCACCTTCCTTAGCTTTCAAAACCTGTGCTTTATTTCCTTAGCCTCTAGCTACACAACGTTTCCGTGGCTTCGCTATTGAGCTTCTCGTATAACGTTCTAATCGTTGGGCAAGGAACTTCAACAATTTTTTCTAAATAATGATGCACAGCAGTGTCTCACATGTGCGTAGCGTATAATAGGCGAGAAATTGTGTGAAGCAGAATGATACGTTTGTGAACTTGACTACACATTCGTAATCTTGTGCACTGCCAACTAGCGTTTTTACCTAAATCGCAAGTTTAGAAGTGTCGACGTTCGATTACCAGCTTCTGAATCGAGGTATGAAGAAGTTAAACAAATGCACTAATCAGAAATAACTAAGAAAAATTCGCAACACAGCTGGAAGAAGGAAGAAGTGTTTTGGAAGGTGAAAGAATGAGTGGATGAAGACACCCGTTTCCCTTCAGATATTTGACAACAAAGCGTGCTCTCTCATTCTGATTTCATTTGTTGTTTTTCCTTTTTTTTAAGATCTGTCCTTACTTGCACGTCGCACGTCTTCCAAGCGCAGATCGATAGGTGGCGATGGGTCCACTTACAAACTTTGCCGTGTTCTTTTTCAGCTGTACACAAGCAAGAGATTCGGCATGTTCGACTACGGGCCTTCCAAAAATAAAGAGCTCTATGGACAGGTGAACAAGTTTTTCTCCCCTTTTCTGCAAACTTAAGCCGCCTGAATTTTCTACACTACAATGCGAAAGACATTTATTTGTACCCTTGCTTGATAACCTTGTTCAAAAGGTTCACTGGTAGCAATTCTGTAATCGTTCAGTCTGCATGATGCATGGCTTTTTCGTGAATCAGTGAACGACGACACAAGACGATAACAAAGAAATAGCAACCATAGCGTGCCTCCTTACTACTGTCTCTTGTAATCATTTTGTTCCTTCAGTCAACCTTAGTTGCGCTGATTCGTGACCACCCATATTAATTCGCTTGGCCTACGCACCGTCACTGAGGAAAATACGCATAAAAAAGCTGGAAATACTACTAGGCATCTTGCAAGCAATCTTGAATTTGATGATGTCAATGATGAAAATCCTGACGGCGGGAAGGTGCTTTTCTTTGCCGCTAGTTATTGCTACGAAAGATGCACAATAAACCTTCATAAGGTAAGTGTGCGCACGTACACTTTAACGACGGTCTTTTCGACATGGCCTTTGTATTATTACAGAGTAGGCTTAGCTACTCCGTCAGTCATCTTCCTTATTTCACAACCCAGTGCTTCGTCTTCATTATGATCGCCTCTTTGAATACTCGTCCCTCCTGTATCGATTTACAAGTACGTTCCTAGTTGTTGCAAACTAGAGCTTGTCGTCATCGTTGACATAACCAACTATCTTGAGCACACTTTTTTCCATTGCAGTTTCCAGTGCGCGATATGGTCCCATGTACAGGCGTGGCCACTGTAGGTAACACGGAGCGAGTGGCCGCGCTCCGCGGAGAGCCATGAAGGACTCCGCGCTGAAATTTGGGGTTCAAGCGCAATCAGTGCCAAAGGCGGAGTTAGCTTCGCCTCGTCTGCTGCGGTTCCTCCCACTTCGTCGCGAGCGGCGAAACCTAGATTGCGCGCGCTTTTACCAGAGCGCGTGCGGCGAAGTGCGAGGAAACGTAGCCGACGACGTGCAGCTAACTCCGCCTTTGGCGCTGATTGCGCTCGCTCCGCATTGCTTCGTGCGGCGCAGCTTGGCGGTCCAAGGAGTGGCCTCTAACAGTGACCGCGCCTGTACTTTCGCACCGTACCGGAAAGATCGTTTCTGATTACGACTTAGTTGTTCACCTGCGTACGGAGTATTCACGTCTTGTCGCGATGGTCGAAATGTTTCTTCACGTCATTACGGTGACGCTCGTATGCTGCAAAAGCTTTCCATTTTTCACACGCTTGCAGGCGACATGCAAAAAAATGAAGGCCACTTTGTAAATTCCAAAGTGTGTTCGGGCGAAAGTCTGTGGCGATTCCACTTCGCGGACGGACGCCGCCGCTGGACACCGCCACCGCGTTGCGCAATGCGCGTTGGAAGCAGCAACGCGCAACTGTTTCTATGCGCCGCTGTGCCATCACGTGATTTCTGAGAGAGCGTGAGGGGGAGAGGCCACAACTGGCACCGCGACAGGGCACGATCGGACGGACGGACGGCGCGAGTATGAGACATTAAAGGCTTTCGCCTTAATATCGAACAGTTGATCGCCGGGAACACCGCTTTCCTTCCACACGTTGCAAAATATAGGCTACATCGATGCTCGCATTGTGCGAATGATTTTGATGAGGAGCAGCGGTCTCTAAGTAGCATTTTCCGTCCACCTTTGCAACTTGGATAAGAAATAAACACTCCGAAATCCCGGTCATTTCCTGCAGAATGGAAGGGTGGACGGCTTCGCAAAATGGCTTCTCGTTCCTTGGCCCAGTCTTGCAAATGTACGATTATAAAGGCTGCTCGATTTTCTGATATCCACACACTTCCACACACATATCTTCCTGTCCCGGTAGTGTAGTCACTATTCTTGTACCGTGATCTATTGCCACAAGAATTTTTTTCTTACTCCTGTAAGCTTTCCGTGAGCAAGGCAAGATCCACTTAATTGTGCGACTTCGCCAGAATGTCGAGGTAGGACCACCTCACCTGCACTCTAAAGGTACACGATTTATGCAGTTGGCATATCGCTGTATGTCGTCTTTCATGCGTTTCTACTAAAAGGGCTGCAAAATATTGCGAGAAGTTCGACAGAAACCGTCGTGTCAGCAAGATTCTGGGGAGTCATGATAGAGTTCGAATTTTTTAGTTCGCTCCCACAGCAGGGTTGCGCTGATATTCGCTAAATCTTAGGCAACCACAAGTCTCAAAAGTGCGTCTGCCCCTTTGAGGTGTTCCCCAGGATGCGAAACCAGATAGACTGCAAACGCAAACTTGTGGATCTCGCCCAATCACGTCACATTTTTCCCACTAAACTATGCGGGATTACAAATACAAATAAAGGCTTAAAGATCCGTAAATTTAATAGCTTTAAGTTATTACCGTCCACGTAAGATCTAAAGTATTGTAGAGTCATTATCGTGGCCAAAGCATCTTCCTCCATAGTTGTGTATTTGAGCTGCGCTTTCGTAAATGCACGTGAATATAACATGAGCTTTTGTTGCCTCTTCCGTGGAGTTTTGGTGTCCCTCTAGTAAGGGGCTGCAACTGTGCCATAATAAGAGGCGTCAGTGTGCAGCTCAAACGGCAACTTCGAAGCTTCCAAATAGAATCATACGAAATCAGGCCCACATGCCCACCAGGCTTTACTAAATGGTATCACATTCTGTTCGGGCCGAAATGGCAGGACTTCTTTCGGTCATTTATGCGAGGCAGGCACTTTGTCGCATGCGAAAGCACCTGCCACTGGCAAGGCGAAAAAGCCGCATCGTTACAGGCCATATCTCGCGGCCTTGGGCGAGATTTCCCATCGCCAGAAATCAAATGAACTACTGAAAAACAAGCTTCCCTTTCAGACCCTGGCGCAGGAAAATGCTCAGGACGGTAATACAGAAAATCTTTTATCGGAATTCTGGCGTGTTGGTCGTTCAGGAAGCCAGTGAGCCTATGATTTGCTTTCCTATGCTACAAAACAAGAATTTACATGGTTGTCGTGCGTGCAAAAACTTACGTTATCAGACCCACAATTCTTATACTAAAAATCTCTCTACTCCTCCTCTCTCGGGGTTCGGTGCGCTATTTTTCCTATGTGAGCAATAAAGTACAGTACAATATTGCACGTCTACAGGACCATCCCGCTATATTCAACACGCTAATGTTCCAGTCAGTGCCATAGCAAAGTAAGCTGATCCCAGAGACAGCATGCGTTTACCATAAAGGGCTATCACATGGAATCAATAGGCAATGGGAATGGCTTCTGTCATATTTGTAATCTGTTGACTTGGCTTCGTATCGAATCGCAGGAGGAGCCTCCAGCGTATCCCGTGGAGCGAATCAGAGTTCCCATGGCGCTTTTCTCATCAGAGGGCGACACGTTCGCCAATCCAAAGGACCTCTCAGCGTTTATTGACAATTTGAGTTCCCCGCCACTCTTCAAACGTGTTCTACCGCAGTGGGACTTTCGCCACGCTGATTTCGTGTTCGGCTTGAAAACGTATGGCTACCTCCATAAACCCATGGTCGAAAGCCTGGAGAAATATGCTGGCAGAATTCCATGAATAAACGGCACTCTTGCAGGGACTGTAGACACTCTCACCTATCTCCCAATGATGTGTGATCTAATCCTCAAAAATAGCACACAATGTATTGGGTTATTTGCGTTTAATCTGGTGTCTGCGTAATTTCCAGGAATCTTATTCTGGTGATTGCTTCTACAAATTCTGCTCAATGCTTTCGCTTATACCGAAATTCCGTGGTTGCTAAGGGTGTTAGAAACGGGAGAAAAAGAGGGCAGGGTAAGCATGCCGACCAACCTTTGCAGACAATAGTAGTGAAATAAGTGAACTCTCGCACAAAGACAACAGGTAAGAAAAATTCACAGTTTCGCCGCAAGGGCGAAGCAATGAATGCGATAGCAAGGAACTAATGCTATACGAAGTGAGGCTCGCCAATGGATACTCTCAGTTTGAACTGCGCTCCTGTTGCAAAATGCGGCCGAACCAGCGAAGGAAACTAGTGTGCTTCATGTGTCGAGCTGTGACACTTAATAGTTCGCGCTCATCTTCTGTTTGTTCGTTTAGCGGCATCCCTTGAGCTCGAGTGACTTTTGTACGCTCCGTAACATGAGCGCGGACACCACGGTGAAAGCTTGAAACAACCCTCTTCCCCTCATCACCAGAAAACCGCGCGAGCATACAGCGGAAGGGCAAGGTTCTCCCTGCGCAAATATAAGAAGCGAGCGAGCTCGCCGACGGCTTTTAAATGCGCCCGCCGCGCTCCTAGCGCCATCTCGCTGGTAATGAAGAAACGCTTATAAGCGCCTGTCGTCTCTGAGTCCGTCCAGCGGTGAAGGGTGTGCATATAACGCTCGCCGTTAGCTATGCGGAGGATCTGCGTTTCGTGGCGTAGTGGTTAGCGCCACTCGCTGCGGAGCAAGAGGTCCCTGGTTCGATTACGCACTTCGGAAGCATTTTTCTGAATTATTTTTCTTTGGGGCTTTTATATATATATATATATACATACTTATACGTATACGGTGCATGACGGCGGCGACGGCGACGGCAAACTCCAGCCGAGACTGTCCATATAATTGCTATCGCAATAAAAGTACTGTTCGAGTTGGTTATATAGACGCGGTGAGGTGTGCTACAGCTGTAGTAGCACATCACTCGGTCCAAATCTTTTGACGTAACGCGGCAGCAAATGCGCTCCGCGTCTTCCCACCTCCTGTTTTAGCACAGTCTAGATCCGTGTTCCAAAACTACCTGCTGCGAGAAGAGGGTTCTTCCAGTTGCAATGCGAAAATATGAAGGGTACTGTCTAGGCTGCGCTACATAAATCTTGATTGTTTTCGCTCCCGTGCAAGCGTCATTGGAAATGTGCAAAATTGGATATGTGAAACGAGTCGAGGGAAAGGGACAAAAGTGTTGGGCCTGCAGAGTTTCAGGTAAAAGATCCGGAAATCATGGTGAAGCTGGTTGAATTGGACAAGAAAGTAAATGTGCTTCTGGGCGTACCTAGCAAAGTGAATGGCATCGAGAAATCTTTCCAGATGCTGTCTGATCAGTTTGGTGAAATTAAGAGACGTCTCGATTGTCACAAACAAGACATCAACAATGTAAAGCGAAAGGTGGAAGAAATGGAAAAGTCTCAGGCTCCTCAGGACCTCAGTAAGCTTCAGGATGATATTGGCGCCCTTGAATGGCATACTAGGTGCCTAAACCTAGAAATACATGAGGTTCCTGAGACGGAGGGCGGGAACTTGCTATCCAATGTGAACGAAATATCACAACGGCTTGACATCGACTGTTTATCGGAACAGGACATTGTGGCTATACATAGACTGCCAACACAGTTGGGAAGAGCCCGTGATATTATTGTGCACTTCGCAAGGGAGGAGCTACGAAATGCTTGGCTGGCCAAGACGCGATCACTCAAAGATAGTTTGATGAAATTCTTCATTGCCGAGAACATGACAACTCGATCCAGAAGGCTGCTGGCTGCTGCTAAGGGATGGGTGAAACATTTTGGATACAAGTGCGCATGGCACGCAAATGGGCATATTCTTGTGCGCAAAAAATGGTGTCCCTACAGTAGTCATCAAGCACGAGGACGAGCTGTCCAAACTTACTTAGTATTCCCTGCTGAGGTCCTTTGCTGCTGATTTTTCGACAGCATCATGAATCACTTAGGGTTGCTCTCTAAACAAGAATAGTTTGCCCACGTGAAAGCTGAACAAAAGGGAATTAGCTGTGTTCCTATAAACGATCAATCCGTCTCCAACAAAACAGAAGAATTTGAATGCTTCTTCGTGGGGATATATAAGCTGTGCGACGTTGTCATGACAACCGAAACCTGGTATACAAATGACAGTCACATCTTTCAGCTTCCTCACAAGAAAACGTTTTATATCGATAGGTTATCACAACGCGGGGGAAGTGTGTCCTTACTAATGTCCGACCTCCCTTACTAATGTCCGACCTTACTAATGTCCGAACAATACCTTGTTACATACTCGATGATTTTTCGCGAATGACGGACGATTTCGACGTGCTGTGTGTTCACAGAAAAAAAAGGCATCTGTTTTATGCTATATGCCACCCTCCCGATGGTATATCTCGCCCATTTTCTTGATTTCTTGGACGAATTGTTATTATTTGCGAATGAAAACCGCGTTAATTTAATTACTGGAGGATATTTTATTGTGACTTTTGGCTAGGATACAACACGGCGCTCTGATTTTGAAAGTGTTCATCTCGAATGGTTGTATTAACACAATTCACTCTAACACTGGAGTAACAGTAAATATGGAACCTATTTTTTATTTGTTTATTACGAATAACTCCCCCCTGTGCTTCACAAGTACTGTTTTGGGTAGTGCCATAAGTGACCATATGCCTATTTGCATGTTTGTGAAAACTACAGTAGCTAAAAGCTTGCACAGACGCACAAAAGAAACTTTCCAGAAAGTAACCGAGGATGCCCTAGCAGCTTTTCAAATAGAGTTGAAGCTAATTAAATAGGATGGTGTTCTGCAAGAAAATAATGCTCAGTCTGCTTATAATATATTTCTAAGTAAGTTTGTTGACGTTTAGAAAAAACACATTTTGTTTACAAAATAAATAGAACAAAGAAATGCCTAAGAATGCCATGGTTAACGAAGGGTCTTGCCATGGTTAACGAAGCCTCTCGATTCAAAAACATATAAGACGTTTCGTAACACATTAACCAAACAATTGCGGAAAGCACGAGATGCTTATTTTCTGCAGATGTTTTCGGCTCGTATGAACGACTCAGGGAAGCTATAAAATAGACTAAGTGTTCTTATGAATAGAAAAGAGAGGCGTGATGCAGTTGAACAAATTAGTTTGAACGGTAGATTGATGGTAGAGGAGGATTTGCCAAACGCCTTCAACGGCTTTATTGTACACAGATACGTTGACCCCAATCACACCATGCCGCAAAGCATGCGCATTGCAGCAATCGAAAACTCGGCATATGTTCTGTTTACTTAAACCTCAAAAACATCTCGCAGCTATGATGCTGATGGTCTACAGATTCAACTTGTAAAGTTTGTTGCTTATGACATAGCAGAGTGTTGGCACACATTTACAATTTCTGTATTTCTGCAGGTATATTTCCCGAAAATATGAAGGTCGCAAAGGTAGCAGTGTTATTTAAGAAAGGTGATAAGTTAGATATAAAAAACTATTGCCCCATATCGATCCTCCCCGTTTTTTCAAAAGGTCTTGAAAAAATTCTTCTAAAACAGGTTTTCTTCCTTCTGTGAAGAACACACGATAACTTCAAATTCTCTATATGGTTTTCGTAAGAACCGGTCCACTGAACTAGTTCTTCTTGATAAAAAAATTCGGCAGATCCCACGCACTGTGGGAATCGATGTAATGCGAAGCAGCCAGCAAAGAGCTGCATACATCGCCTTGTTTGTCTTTGAGCCAAATGAAATCATTCATGCCATGGAATCTAGTCTACCATATATCACATGTTTGCCATGCACGCATGCGTGCACAATCTAGAGTACACCATGCCAATGAAACGCATATTCTGGTATATAAATGCATGACCTGTCATTTATGTTCATCACGCACTCGTGTCATGTCATACCAATTTTGGTATATATCACGTTAAGAAAACGGCCGGAAGAGCACCATGGCAGTGGCATGTAAATCATACCGTACATCACATGCATAACATAATTCGCATGTTAAGACCTCTCATTTATGTTCGTCATACAGTCACATCGCGCAATAACAATTTTGGTGTATATCAAAGGAGCGAAATGGCCGCGAGTTCACCATGAGTAGAGTATGTAAATCATGCCATACATGACATGAATATTATGGTTTTTCATGTTACCACCTGTCACTAATGTTCATCGTTCAGTCTCATCGCGCAATACCAGTTTTGGTGTATATCAAGCTATCGAAACGTCCGCGAATGCACCATGAGCGTGGCATGTAAGTCATGACATATATGGCATGCATGTCATAGTTTTCATGTCACCACCGTTATTCATGTTCTTCATGCAGTCACATCGCGCAATACCAATTTTGGTGCATATCAATCAAGCCAAACGGCCACGACTGCGCCATGAGCACGGCATAAAAATCATCTCGTACATTTCATGCATGTCATGATTGTCATGTTACCACCTTTCATTTACGTTCGTCATACAGTGGCGTCGCGCAATACCAATTTTGGTGTATACCAAGCTAGCGAAACGGCCGGGAATGCACAATGAGCCCGGCATGTAAATCATGACATACATAGCCTGCATGTCATAATTTCCATATTACCACCTCTCATTTACGTTCGTCATGCAGCCGCGTGGCGCAATACCGATTTTGGTGTATGTCAAGCAAGCGAAACGGCACGAGCGCGTCATGAGCATGACATGTAAATCATGTCGTGCATGTCATGCATGTCATGATTTTCATGTTACCACGTCTCATTTACCTTCGTCATACAGTCGTTTCGCACAATACCGATTTTGGTGTACATCGAGCTAGCGAAGCGGCCGCGAATGCATCATGAGCGTGGCAATTAAATCATGACATACATGACATGCATGTCATGGTTTTCATCTTACCAACTGGCATTCATGTTCTTCATACAGTCACATCGCGCAATACCAATTTTGGTGTATATTAATCTACTGAAACTGCCGCTAGCGCATCATGAGCGTGGCATGTAAATCAGGTCGTACATGACCCGCATGTCATGATTTTCATGCTACCACGTCGCACTTACGTTCGTCATACTGTCGTGTCGCGTAAAACCAATTTTGGTGTATATCACGCAATCGAAACGGACGCGAATGCACCATGAGCGTGGCATGTAAATCATGACATACATGTCACGGATGTCATGGTTTTCACGCTACCACCTGTTATTCATGTTCTTCATAAAGTCACATCGCACAGTACCAATTTTGGTGTACATCAATCTAGCGAAACGGCCGCGAGTGCGCTATGAGCGTGGCATGTAAATCATGTCATACATGACATGCATATCATGATTTTCATGTTACCACGTGTCAGTTATGTTCGTCATACAGAAATGTCTCGTCATACCAGTTTTCGCATGTATCGCTTCATTAAACGGCCGCGAGCGCCCCGAGACCATGTTATGTAAATCATACTGCACATGACATGCGCGTAATGATTTGCATGTTAGAACCTGTCATTATGTTCGTCATGAACCCTTGTCACGCCGTACGAATTTTGGTATATATGAAATTAACGGAACGGCCGCAAGAGCCCAAAGGCCGTTGAATGTAAATCATGCTGTCCATGACATGCGTGTCACGATTTTCATGATATGACCTGTCATTTACGTTCGTAATAAGGCCATGTTATGACACACCAATTTTGGTATACATCCGATTAACGAAACGGCCAGGAGAGCACAAAGTCGTAGGCGGCTAGATAGATAGATAGATAGATAGATAGATAGATAGATAGATAGATAGATAGATAGATAGATAGATAGATAGATAGATAGATAGATAGATAGATAGATAGATAGATAGATAGATAGATACGCTCGCTCAAAGTCGCAGAAGTTCGCTAAGAAATGCTTCGCAAGTTAAAAGAATATATATTGCAGATCTTTGAACACAGATTAAGAACATTGATTTTACACAGGCGTTTTATCACATTAATAACAAAATTCTAATCTAGAAGCTAGACAAATACGGCATTACAGGCGTTCCACTTCAACTACTAAAATGCTACCTTAGTAATAGACGCCAGTTTGTTTCTGTAGGCAATGACGTATCCGCAGTCAAAGAAATATTTTGCGGAGTCCTACAGGGCAGCATTCTGTGTTGCTCTTCAATTTGTAGGCTAATGATATTATTTACATCTACGAAAAGGCAAAAATTATAACTCGAAACAGTAGCGCAGAGTCACACGGATAGCGATAGGTAAAGACGGGACTTCAAAATTTATAATTTTGAACTTCCAAATTTATAATTTATGCAGATGACACAAGTGTTTTCATTTCATCCAGTCCTTACAGTAATTTATTTACCATGGCAAATAATTTCCAGTGCAGTTTGTCCCACTGGTCTGCAGAAAACTGTTTAAAAGTAAATACGACAAAAACAACAGCTGTAATTTTTCATACCAAAGGCGTAAGTCTTCCTTCACGTCAAACGTTAGTGGCTAGATCTACAAATAGAGAACTTGTGCATACTGTAAAGGTACTAGGGACACATTTTACAAATACTATGCAATGGGACGACCACGTATCCTCGGTACTCCAACAACTTAGCCACATAACAGGTGTTTTAAGTCGTAACAGATATACTTTACCTGTCCCTGTAAAATTGTTAATTTATAATGCTTCTTCGTATTTCACATTCATTATGGGCATCTAGTATGGGGCACCACGATTCAGTTTAGTTTAAATAAATTATTTCGTACGCAGAAAAACGTAATACGTGTCGTCGTTAATGCACCGTATCTGGCTCATACCGAAAACTTCTTTGCGAAATACAACATAACTAAAGTCCATAACATCTATATAAGTATACTCTTACGCGAATATTACTTTAGTGCTAAACGCAACAATACCTTACTGGCAGAACTTGCCAACCTATCTGTCAATTTATACCGTTATAGCACTCGTACACCAGAAGTATGGAATGTTCCGCACTTAGAACAAACTATGCTTATCAAATGCTATGTAATAATCTCCCTAGACTACTTAACTCATACAGTAGAACAGGCTATAATTTACAGCACTTAACATTGTCAGAATTTAAAGCGTTAATGCGTTCCCCTCTCTAGAATGCTTTCTGGGAGTTATTCATATGTGATACATATGCTTTTTTTAACACGGCAGTGTTTTATGCCGGGGTCCACCAAGACTTTCATAACGTATTTCCGTCACGGAAGTACGTCAGCAAAATGAACGCCATCAGATGGCAAAGAAAAAAAGCTATCAGAAAAAGTTCCATTGGCGGAAGTCAAACCCTTGACCTCTCGGTCCGCGCGATGATGGCTCGCGGGCTTTTAACCCACTGAGCTACCGCCGAACACATTACGGAAGCTATATGAACGCGCCTTTTATCTTTCACACTTGAATTGATGGATCGATGCTATGAGCGCCCTCTTTATAACGGGGCGGTGACATCTGTGCCACCAGGCTCGAAAAAAAACGCGCCGTTGCTACGACCGTCCCATTCGGCGCGTTTCCAATACAAGTTTAATTTCGTCAACGCTATAACACACCGTGAGGTGGCGGTTTTAGCGCAAGCCTCGCTCATAGCATCCATCCATATCGAAAAATAGCTCTCCGACGCTCGCCTGGCTACCGCGTCTCTCGCTTGCCCTGTGAGAAGTAACGGCCAGGCTAGAGGGAAGACACGACGTGCGTAGCGTTTCTCTTCGCATTTCACGACGCTTTGAAGGAGTGCATATCGAGTATCAGTGTTTATTATGTCCTTGTTGATGCCATCTTTGCGCGGGATTCATCATATGCGGTATCCACGTATATGTTAAGACGTTCAGCTACCGCAAGGGTTCATCCATGTTATGATCATGGGCGTTAGTCGTTGGTACGGAGATGTGCCACTAGGCGTCAACGTGAGTGAGATGCGTCCACATGAAGCGGTGCTATATCTGCCATACAACAGTGGACATTGTACAAGCTCTCATATACCAATAAACTATAAACAATAAACTACTTCTGTGACAACACGTTTCGCTTTCGTGTCATACCGATTCCTATGATGGAGGGATCAGCCATCATTTTTTTCTTAGTTTTCTTGCATGTTATGAAGAACATATCTATTTTGTCCCCGCTTTATCTGAGTAGTGTAATCCCTTGTGCAAATGTTTTTTTTTTATTATTCAGTGTATAACTGTCATATTTTATAGTCACTTTATTAGTGTATTATACAAAGTTTATTATGTCCTTTACCCTATGTAGCCATACAGTACTAAAGGGGGTGAGGATTCCCTCAAGCCGCGCTTGTGCTGCTTTTTTCCCTCATGCACCTCCATTTACCACTGTGTTGTACATGATTGTGTAAATGAAAATAAATAAATTAAATAAACAAATGTCGTCTAAAGACGATAGAAGAGGCGCTGCGTGAGATATGGACGCCATCTGGCAATACGTCGGGAAACATGAGTGCTGTGTTGCGGGCTGGTAGTCCCGGCGCAGCAGCAGGCGAAGACCGGCGGTGACCAACGCGACCGGCGGGGACGCCAGCCAGCACGAACACGCGGTTTGGCGCGAAGCGCTGAAGCAGCAGAAACGTCCACACTCAACGAGTACTCTCCACACACTCTTTTATTTACACGTCGCCTGGGTAAAACATGAATGCCAGAGCGGCGCCCCATGGCATTCGTACAGTGCAATACAGAACCGAAAAACAACAATGAACTCGTGCAGAGGGCACGGAGGAAGGCAAGTTTCAGCGCAGTCGCATTTTCAGTGCAGCTTAAGAAACTGGGGTCTTTAGAATTACGTATGTATGCATTTTCTATTACAGGAACACACCACCTAATACTTACCTAGTGATGTTGCGCCTCAGATATGCGTAATATTTAATTTCTGATCGACAACGTTCACAAGTATGAACAGCCGTACCAGTTCAAGCTGGGTGGGCGGTAAGCAAGTGGTTCAACTTTGGCCCTGTAGCTGAATCGAGTGACGTGCCGACAAACAGACTGACAGACCAAAATTTCTCCGTTTAAGTATCCCAAGAAAGATTATCGTCTTTAATACCTTGGTGGCCGTCGATAGCGCCTTTCCAGGCTTGCAGACGCATTCTTAAATTTTTGCCCCTCTCCTTGATGCCCCGCTAATACAATTTGGACACTGGGCTGTACTAATGCGAAGCTAATGAACATTTCTGTTGCATGTTTTGCATCAATATCTCGGACCGGGAGGTCGAAATCCGGGCTTTTCAGAGAGCCCGCAATTTGCGGAGTGGCTCGCCCTTCCTGTCCCTACGTGGGTGCGGCCCAGTGCCGACCCTCTCTCTTGAGGGGAATCGGCTCCTCAGGACAAATTATAAATAAATTCCTTGACTGAATGACTAAGCGAAGTTTCTGTCGCATTCATCGAGCGTTTAAAAAACGGCTTAGAACACGGATGAATAAGAAGTGAAAAAGGTACTTCCTTCTGTAAATGAAGGAAAGAAGATTACTTTTAAGGGCTTGTTTTTCGTTGTTAGACACAATAATGATGAGAACTTAATGAAAACTATTGTCTGCTGGTTCTCATTAATATTCCTTCTGTAAATGATACTGCAATACAGTGGTACAAGCACCATGCCAGAGAACACGAATGTGACGCTTGGAAGTCGAAGACAGGGGGCTCTTTAGGACAGCAAGAACGCATACATACAAATTTCCTTACTCTACCGAGTAGAAATTATCTCTAAAGCAGAAACAGTTGCGTCTTTCGGCGCCGTGTTTCTCTGAAACTTTAACGGCAGTCCGCGTATAGAGTGCACCCGGCAGCAAAAGTTTACAGGACGTGGACAATACTGGAAATACAAATTTCTGCTCTCATAGTGCATGCCACTTCTAATCTAGCTGGCAGCTCTATAGGTCGCAAGAACTACTACAGGCTGGAACAGTCAATTGTAGGTTATGTTCCCAGACAAAGCAAGAATATAGCTTTCTCGAAAATCTCGTTTCCCGCAAACTTTTGCTGGAGTGTGTACATTACATCCAATGGAGCAAGTGCATTAGAAATGTTGCGTAGACTCGGCAACAGTGGATTCTGATTGTACGTCATTCTTAACACTCGCCGCCTGCATGCCCACACGGTATGAAAGCCAAGGGCAGCGTTTTCTTTTATGGCGAACCTTCATTAAGTAGTCGATTCCGTATTCATCTACAACAAATGTCATTAAGTTCATGTCTCGGCTTCCCTAATTTCACTGTAATTTCACGTGTAATTTATTTATTTATTTATTTATTTATTTATTTATTTATTTATTTATTTACGCAATACTCACAGCGCCATCAAAGGCATTACAGTGAGGCATTACACAATATAAGCGGTTTGATGAAACATCCCATATAAACATTAGAAAACAAAAAGTAGTCACAATAATGAATAAATTACTACACAGCTAGTATGTAGAGAAAGGCAAAAGGGTAACTAATCAAACGTTAAGTCTACAAGACACAAAACGTATCATTTGATATTTCATTAACTACGACAACGCATCCACCTTCGCATGCACCTTCCATTATTTATTCTGCTTCATGTAGTAGCCATCATTGATCTCGTTTAAATGTTCCTCAACCCTCACTTGCACACTCCTTGAGGCAATGAAACGGCAGATCCGTAAGCTAATCTTATTAAGCATCTATGCAAGAGGTATCGCACTCACCTTAGGTAGCGGGCCCCAGTCGAAATTTATTCTTGCGCAAAAGCAGGGACAGTGAAGAAGATCAAAGAAGGAAGGGTGGGGGGTCGGGGGATTGAACTACGCGTCAACTAACGTTGCATTTGCCATTAGTAAGAAATACGGGTCACTTCACAGGTGGGTTTGACGTCAGGATTCGAGAAACGTAGCGATACTTATCGCTAAAATGACAGAAATTTGAACGCCGATTCTGATATATCTACAAGCTTTTAAATGCGAAGCATTTCTTAGCGAACCTCAAGCACTTTGGGCGTTTCTATCTATCTATCTATCTATCTATCTATCTAGACGTCTACGTGTGGGCGCTCTCCTGGTCTTCTTCATAACTTGAAATATACCAATCTTTGCATAGCATAGGATGAGTGTATGACGAACACGATTCACTGGTGATTGCATGAATATCGCAAAACACCTGTCACGTAGTACGTAATGAAACCCTTCCCCTCAGTCACGTGTGGCACACACCCGCATACCAGAGTTCATGTTATGCGGGTATGTGCCACAGGTGATAACAGAGTCTCAATCAACGCAGTAACCGCGAACATACACATTGACACTGAAGGAAAGTGATATTGAAAATAATAATTGGGGCATTACGTCCCAAAACCACGATATGATTATGAGAGACGCCATAGTGAAGGGCTCCGGAAATTTCGACCATCTGATGTTCTTAAACTTGCACTGACATCGCACAGCACACGGGCCTCTAGCATTTCGCCTCCATCCAGGAGGCCTGCGAACGGGCGGAGGGCCACGGTCTTCCAGTACCGGCGTGGGCGCGGCCAGCAACTGCGGCGGACCCCCCTTCGGGGGTTGTCTGATCGGGGTTCTCCAGGACCAAATAAAGTTCATTTCATCATCCATCGAAATGCGACCGCCGCGGCCGGGATCGAACCCGCAACATTCGGGTCAGCAGCCGAGCACTGTAACCACTACACCACAGTGGCTGACGCAAGGAAAGTTAAGGAGCTGAAGACAGAGCACCCCTGAACGACGCTGGCCTATCATCCATTCGTCCACGTGGTTCGCAATGTCGACGACGTGGATTACGCAAAAACGGGGGTCAATGCTTCATACAATAACACTGCCGAGAGGACGATGTCCTCATGACTAACGGTGACTTCAGCATTGATTTATCAAAACCCAACAACGCCTGGTTCTTAGATGGCATGAAAGACGGCTTGGATGTAGACAGGGCATCATAAGACCTCGGTGCCACGTCCAGGACAGGAGGCCTCATAAATCATTTCTTCGTAAAAGCCATCCGCGGTTTCCGCTAGCTGTACTATACCTCGCACTTCACTACACTTAGGCCGTCCGTAGCCCCGATCACGAACGGATCCGATAACAAATCTTGTCCAGCTGCTGGTGCTCACTGATCACGGTGATGATGACCTTATTCAAGAACTGCCAAGAACCCCTTCCACAGATGAACACGAGTTCGTGAAACGGGCGTGCATTTTCCGTCATAACAGATAAGTATAACAACTGTAACGCAACTCTAACAACTGCAACTGTGCCTGTAAAGTACGTGCAGTGTGCGTGCGCGTGCTACTCGGCTGCTTATATCTAGAGAAACTTTTCTGAATAAAGCTTAGTAGCGAGTAGCGCCTGTCCTGTGCATCGGTATTCTTTCATTGTCCTATTAGAATTCGCGCTATCCAGTACTGAAGAATATAAGCACTACATATCAGCTTACTGCGTTTGCTGTTGGTAACACCTATGTTGCTGTTGGCATCGTTAAATGACTGTAAACCACTGGTTACATAATATATGTGCGACTCTTCAAAATATATGTGTGCATACACCATTTGCAGATTTCTCTAGCTTCATTCCGTAACGTTTCGCTCAATGTGAAAAATTGCGACACAGTCACCTTCCTGCGCATGCTTCGCATAACATCGATTCCCATGGTACGTGGGATCTGCCGAATTTTCGTTCCACGGTTGTGCTTCAACACGTGGTGACCGTTTGGGTTGCTTCTTCAAAAATGTGCTTGAGACCAGTCACGCCTGTGTAGCTCATGATCATGCTTATCAAGAAAAAGTATGAGTTGAAGACAGTCATGTTTGTATGCGAAATAGTCATGTGTGTTTGAGACACCTGATCTATGCTCTAGTCCCAAATACTGAATTTATTATGTCTTCCCAGCTGCTCCAAAGCACGTGCTCTATAAATACCAAAATGACATTTTTGGAGGTTACGCTGCCCATCTAGCATGAAATATATTTATAGTGACCAATTAATTTCGTGGCGTGTGTTAGAAAATGGCAGATGTGAGCTTTAGATGATCTCGTAATGTATATAATGTCAAATAAGGAGTGAAGCAAGAGGCAAAATGGAGCGTTCATCCCACCCGGAGGCGCTCTCGTTTATTCAATATCATCTGTTCGGATCACCGTCTAGGCGTATTACATCATGCCTATCAATTTTACCAGTGACCTAAAGTTTACTAGAGTTTACACGGCCGATAAAACTACAAACATCACATGGGTAGCAATATGATACATTTACCGCTGCTACCAATACATAACACGCCTTTCAGGCGACAGCGAGACCGATTCAACTGACAAAAAAAAGTGTGACGGGCGGTATGACGATACAATTATCCGCTGATCAGACAGGTCTTTCACTTTGATGTCGTTAACCGTGCCCAGCGCACAATTATTTTTCAAATCTCTGACGCATACGGGAACATGACATGTAGAAAAGGACTCCTTACGTATCGTGTATCGCTACTTCGATAACATTAAACATGAAACAGTCCTAAATACCCACTTCTTTCCCTCCTTAGTATGTGCCACTATTGTAGGACGTGCAGTTTTAGCTAACATGTCTGCTTCAAGAGAGACAGTGTTGGGAAAACTCTGAAACCGGTTAACCTAACGGGCAGTATCAGTCTAATTAATCTCGCGGCCATCTGAACATCAAGCAAGCTGAAACAAAAAGTTAATTAATACGAGTGCAAGGGAATTCTGTCACGCGCTATATATTGCTGCAATAGAGCAGTGCCGTGCGCAACGCCATGGCTATTTCATTCGGTCGACGTATTGCCGGTCACATTGAAGGACACAGTCCCATTCACGGCCCCGCCATGTGGCTACTCCTTTTAGCAGCCATTTTCTCTATTTCCATCACTGTCATCGACGCTTCTGATGTGGAACGACATGCAAATATGAGTACTGTAAGTGGGTCCATGTTTTCTCGTTTATTTGTTTTTTGCAGTTAAGCGCTTGGCAAGGCTTCGCTGCGTTCACTAAAGTTTCAACAACACACACAAAACATGGCGATACCGTTCGGCTATATTGGAGTCAGGGTGTTGCCCTTAATATCCTGACAAATGTGTCGTCGTATTGGCGAACGTACATTAATGAGAACTAACAGACAATAATGCCAAGGAAAGTATAGGGGGTGTTATTTGCTGTAATTAGAATATAAATCTGAATATAATTCTGAATCTGAAGTGGACGAAAAGATAACCTGCTGCCGGCGGGAACCGAACCTGCGACCTTCGAATAACACGTCCGATGCTCTACCACTGAGCTACGGCGGCGGTCATCTCCCCGTCCACTTTGTAGGGTATATATGTGTATTTAAACCTAGGAGTGTTAGTCAGCGCCGATCGCAGCCATGGCGGCGAGTGTGGAACACTCTTTTTCTGCCTGTTGGCGTCACGTAACACGTGATCTTTTTACGAACTGGCAGCTGACCAATAATCACTCGCATACTACCTGAAGGCATCAAGTCTGCCAGAACGAGACCCTCGCTATGAATGAAGGAAAGAAGATTACTTTTAAGAGCTCGTTTTTTCTTTGTTAGACACAATATTAATGAGAACTAACATACAATAATGCTAAGGAAAGTATAGGGGGCGTTAATTGTTGTAATTAGAATATAAATGTGAAGAAAGTAAAGTGCACGAAGAGATAACTTCGTGCACTTGCCGCCGGCGGGACCCTGCCGGCGGCAAGTTCGTCCACTTTTCGTCCACTTTACTTTCTTCACATATGTATTCTAATTACAACAATTAACACCCCCTATACTTTCCTTGGCATTATTGTCTGTTAGTTCTCATTAATATTGTGTCTAACAAAGAAACACGAGCCCTTAAAAGTAGTCTTTCCTTTGAACGTACATTAGTTGCAATACGCAAATTCGCGACTATGCACTAATGTTAGTAGTCTCATAAAATCATAACACGTCTCATTACCGAGCGTTCGGGTGTCCTACAGATGCATCGCCCTGTAGTATCATTCCTAGCTTTTCACTCCGTTCCTAATAAAGGCCTCAAGTGAAGTTCTACATCACCGATATTTACCAACATTAAGTTGACCCTACAATTAACAGATTTTACATTTACTGGTACGAAAATTCGAAGTCCTCGACAAAACTGTCCCGCAAGCTGTGCGTTGCTATAACCAGTTTGATCTTCAAGAACCAGCAAATGTCCGGGAACTTTTTCACAAGACATTCGCGCTAACATTGGCGAAAGCTAACTGCGTGCATGGCGATGAATAATCAACATGACAAAGTCCAACGGTATACAAAGTTCATCTTTTTGGTTTCAAATGGCCCTGCAATTGGTTATGCAGCCCTTGTTGAAGCTTGTTTGACATTCTCCGTTTCCTCCGCGGCAATTACTACTTTCGCTATGATGCATATTTTAACCATTCAACTATAACTGGTATTGCAGTCCATGCAAAAAGAAATGTTCAAGTACGCTGAAGTAAAACTACAAACCTGCTGTGCTATTCCATAGTCTAAGGAGGCGTGAACGCTTTAGGCAGTGAAAACAAAAATCCAAAGAAAAAAATTCATTTTCGATTGGCATAAAATAGAAGGACTATTCAACAAAAGCTCTTAGAAAAGTCGTGCCCGAAAACGAAACCGCGCTTGCAAAGGAAGGCAGCGAATATTTTACACGCAAAACAATGCCATTGAGAGCAACAGCAACACTTGATTGTTTAGGGTAATGTTGGCCCTACGCTGGTCGACGCATCACAACGGAAAAGGTGTTGCTTCGGAGAGCAAGTGACACCCTTAGACCGCTCAGGTGTCTCGCATGGTGTTAACGCAGGCGTCGGCAGCGGGTCTGCCCGCATTGCGCCTCGATGGCGCACGTGATTACATTGATAATAGCTGTGACCTCCATATACGACGAGTATAATAAATTGGTTTAAAGGGACACTAAAGAGAAACAATGAATCGGTTTATATTGATAAATTGTGCTCTGTGAACTGTAATGTCGTTAATTTCGCCATCATAGGTTTATTAATAGAGGAGAAAATCAAGTTCAAAGTATCATTTTTAAATTTCGGGCTGAAATCTCCCCGCGTGACGTCACGAATTTAAAAGTGTATTTATCGTATTTTGGCGCCATTGGCTCAACAAAATTACCCCAAACTTGGTATGTCAAGTCTATGGCGCCCGACTTGCCACGTATATATGACTCTCTTTAACGAGACACGTGAACTCCCTTTGTAGATCGTTGTACTCTCGTCGCGGAGTCGTGGGACACAAAAGGGAGTTAACGTGTCTCATTAAAGAGAGTCGTATACGTGACAAGGCAGGACTCACCGAAAACAATAACACATAACATTTTGTTTTTTTTTTAGAGCGTACACGTGCGACGCTCGTGTCTCTGGACATGAGGAACACATGTCCAGCTAGTTGGTTGGTCATCACAAGGCAAAGAAAATGGAGGACGCTTGAGCTTCGCCTCAAGAGTATAGAACGCGACAGCGTGATCGGGTCCCGTTCGTATCGCCTTAGCAATCGCTACCCAGGCTTCGCTTCTCAGTATACACCTCACCCGCGCCGCAAGGAAAGAAACGTCTGTGCGGGTTACATTGGTCATTTAAAACTATCCAAGAATGCCCACTGCAGGTACAGTTGCGAAGTAACTTTTGCGAATTTTCGAAATGCCCGGTACGCGTAAGTAAGGCAGCGCGCGTACCTACTCATATGCTCACTTTGTTGATGCTTTTGCGGCTGATGATGATTAATTAGGTGTGAGCCCTTTGTAATGGGTGAGCCTTTCAAGCATTCACTCGTTGTGCAATTCACATGTTTTGACTCCTGGCGCGATTCTACGCTTCTGCCATGCAATATTGCATGCGCTAAGAGCACTCCTTGTTCTACATGACATTCATATAATCTTTTTTTTTTCGAACCCTTTTCGAGCGTGGGCGTGGCTCTGTGGTAGAAAACATGCTTACCAAGCTGAAGTCCTGGGTTCGATTGCAACTCGAACTGAAAATTTTTATTTTCTTTGCTTGCATCTGTCTCAAATTTTCGCTCACGGAATACACTGATTTTTCGTTCACAACCGAGGACACCGACGCCGACACCGGAATTTCTGCGAAACGAGCTCTCTACCGCTATCGCGTTTAAACAGCGCACATACACGAGGACACGAGAAGGAATACGAAGCACAGTGCTTCTGGCTATCCTGTAATTTTCGACGCGTAAGGCACGCATATGCAGGCGAAATCAAGACGGCGCCAGTGCCATGTGAATGGACCAGTGCAACTCAGTACAACGCCTTTTCTCACTAAGGTCACTCCAGTACGTACAAAATATATCTGCAGCGATTGCCAGTGTAGCTAAACGACTGCAAAGCTAAATTGTCCTGTACGCCTCTACATGAGAATATTTGTTGCGACAGACAAACGCAGGTTGCTATGCCATCATTCATTTTGTAGAAACTGTGCGACAGTTTTAGCTTATTCTGAGTTTATCAGCCGGCACACAGCCGCGCTTAATAAAGAACATTGGTCTGGCATTAGGTTGAGCTCTAATAATGACGCTTATCAACGACTTTGTACCTAGAAAACACATGCCACGACCATGGTTCGTTGGTTTCTGATTGCTTGCAGTTTCATTACCGAGAAGAATTAACAAATACTCCTCATAAAAGTTTCAAATAGTTCTATTAACAAATAATTCTGCGTCAACTATTCACAGATATCTCTCGTCTGGTGACATTACTAAAATACGCCCACAAATAAAATGGCGTTTTTTTTTTTTTGGCGCCATAACAAACGGAAGCCTTTTCAATAAGCCGCAGTTCCCCAGGCGGAGAAGTTGAACTGTCCGTTGAAGGTGAAAAAACCAAAATTACCATTTTTTCTATTTTTACGGTGCCCGGTCGATGATCCGTGCCCTACTTCTTCTTTGATCGCTGAAAATGTAACGAGCAATGGCCGTGTAAAAGCGTCTTTCTTTAAGCTTTATAGAGCTACATGTGCGGCTTCGCCTTTCGACGTAAGGCTATTAACTAATTCATTCTTTAATAAGCTTGTACGGGTCATGTTGACGGAGAAGCACACCGCAACAGGCGAAACGCTCGCGAGAGTTTTCGAGAATTACAACTTTCAAAATTACGTATGTATTTGCGAGCAAGTAGAAGGGGTGTCTTCCGTACAAAGGAGGTTTAGGTCATAAACTTTTCACGAGTGTTGTTTATAAGATAGCGTACGAAGGGACGGTGAAGCTCCATACATGGGCAAATCTGATAATTTTAATCAACGTCTTCGACAGCATCGCAATGACGCGGCCAAAGGACATGTAGCCTCGAATGCATTGGCCGAAGACGTCATCTACACGGCCGTCACCATTCACTGGACATCAGCACAAATATTCGCCGCGAAAAGGCCATTATCTTCTCGTCTGTCACTTGAATCGGCGCACATTCAATCTACACTAAACCGTGCACGTGCCAACATGCAAGAAAAGTATGCAAGATGCTTGCGTAATCTAACCACTACCAGAAAGACGGCTTTTTGTATTTCTGATTCATTGTGAACAATGAACCCTAACGGGCTTCAAAACATCTTAATTCTTTTTTTTTGTCATTTGCTCCTGAATTTAGCGAATGTGTGGCTCTTCCTACAATGTTCACTCCTGTCCAAACGATATTTTGTGGACACTATGATGTAATCAAAGCTTATATCGGAATATCGCGACATAAGTCACAGTACCGGAAAGTCGGACAGGTTTGTCCGTAGACGCTCTGCAGAATTGCGATAACGGAAAATATAACTATTTCAGACAACTGAAAGTTTGTTCAGTTGTCTAATCAGTCCATTCGGTTATCTATTTAGTTGTTGTAGCCAGGAGTGGAGGGGGGGGGGGGGTTAATGTACTGTAATTTAACTTGCACGAGAGTTGCAGCCTTGATTTCTTTGCAGCGAGGACTTCGATGGCGCACCGACGAATGAAAGGAAGTCACTGCGCAAAAACGCATATGCAATGCATTGAATGGATCATAATCAGAATTCAGTTGCTATTTACCGTTAAGTGATATCGACAGCGGCAAGTACTTTATTTATTAGTCCTGTAGAAATTGAGGAGGGGAGGCCTAGGGCTCCCCATCAAGTCGGTGGCTCTACCCAGGACGGAACCGGGAGGCGGTGACTCTTTGAGGCGACCCGGGCTCTCTGGACAGCCTGTAGTTGAAGAGTGATGCCCAAACTTCGAATCGTTTCGTCCCACTTCGTCTCGCTGTGCGCCAGTAATTACGTCGGTCCTACCCTACATCCCATTACGTCACTTTAAAATTTTCCTCTTTTTACACTGTCTCTCACTTCCGGCACGTAACTTTCGGGACATGCCTAGCTACCGCTAGAACGTTCCCTAACTGTCACGTGACTTCCGGGTGCCCGTTTTCGGTCTTAATTTTTCTTCAATTTTCTACATCTGGTGCTGAGTTTACTTTCAGTTCTTTCAACTACATCTGCTTGAATACTTAGGGTTGCAGTTATTCTTCCAGTTCCCTAGTTACTTCCCGTCTCTTGTTCCCTTGAAGAAGACAGGACCACTTGCCGAAACGTTGGCTGCAGCGACACCACTGTTCAAGGATTTTTCATCTCTTGAAGCTGCCATTTTTTCCTGAACTTCTAATAATAATAACATAATTGTTGGTGTTTCACGTCCCAAAATAGCTATATGATTATGACGGACGACGTAGTGGAGGACACAGAAAATTTTTACCACCTGGGGTTCTTTAACGTTCACCTATATCTAAGTACACGGGCCTCAAGCATTTTCGCCTCCGTCGAAAATTCCGCCGCCGCGGCCGGGATTCGATCCCGCGACCTTCGGGTCAGCAGTTGAGCGCCATAACCACTAGACTACCATGGCGGGTTCCCTCAACTTCTGCGTCGTTCTAATGAATACATGTAATTTATGCCTAAGTAGCCTTCATCAGCTCACACTTCTTTACATCTATTCTATATACATCACCTCAATACATCTGAGCGGCTTCTCTGAGGTTACAAACACACAAAGCTTTATAAACCTGATATACTCAATTTTAAAGCATGAAGTGTGATGCAAGATCACTGGCAGCAGGGGCTTAGCCAGAAATTTTTTCGAGGAGGGGGGGGGGGGGTTCGACCATACTTTATGTATGTTCGTGCGTGTGTTTGTATGTGTGCGTGATATATACGCAAGCAAAATTGAAAATTTTCGGGGAGGGGGGAGGGTGTGATTTGAACCCAACCCCTCCCCACTGGGTTACACCCCTGACTGGCAGCATTTGCCACGTGGCAATGGGCAGGCTGTTGCTCTCGTTGGGTTCACCCGGTTCAAACGCTACCGCACTCCGTGCTTGGGTAAGAGTCACAACCACTCTGACGCGAACATCGCCCGTCAACAAAGTCGGCCAACTGCAGGCCTCAGTTCAAATGTTCCGTCCAGGTTTCAAAATGTGCAAGACTGGCAGGTGTCGAGATACACACAATTCCCCAAGATCTTTTCATTCAAGTGTGACGTGTGGTCGTCCTTCTTTTTTTTTTATCCTGGATGTACTTGCAGTTTCAGCAAACTAAATAATAATAATATCTGGGGTTTAACGTCCCAAAACCATGATATGATTATGAGAGACGCCGTACTGGAGGGCTCCGGAAATTTCGACCACCTGGGGTTCTTTAACGTGCCCCTAAATCTAAGTACACGGGCCTCAAATATTTTCGCCTCCATCGAAAATGCAGCCGCCGCAGCCGGGATTCGATCCCGCGACCTTCGGGTCAGCAGTCGAGCGCCATAACCACTAGACCACAGTGGCGGGGCAGTTTCAGCAAACGCCAATCATTATCTGCACTAGTACGTCACTTTCTATTGTACTTTCACCTTTCGCGAAAGTATAAATTGTCTTTCGCACGTCCTGTGTCATTGTCCTCACTATTGCCCTCAAAGACAACAGCTCTCAGCAACGCTAGCGCGCCTCGACGACCAGCCGCTTTCTGAACAATCAATTTTGGAGTGCCGGAACGTTCTAGCTTCCAACCAGAAAGCGACGAAGGCGCTGCTGAAGTTTCTCCGCTCAACCGACCTCGCTAAACGACTATGACGCTACCGTGCTTGAGGTGTGTGCGCTTTCCTTTTTTGTTACTCTTTTTTCCTTCCTTACCTTTCTATCCCCCCTTACCCCTTCCCCAGTGCAGGGTAGCAAACCGAAAAACTTCTGGTTAACCTCCCTGCCTTTCATTCAGCCTTTATCTCTCTCTCTTTAAACTAATTTTTATTTCCTTCTCTTTGTTACCTAATCTTCGTAGCATTATTTCTTTGTATCGCAACCAATTCAGCTGTTTCCTTCGGCCATTAAACTGTTCTAATTTTCCTTCTACACTACGCAGACAGATCTCCCGTAGCACGAGGGACAGTTTACGAGGTCACCAGTCATAAAGTTCAAGAGCTCCGCACTCGACACAACTGTACTCACATTTATTTCGTTCTGCTGAACATTCCTTGCAGTGGCATGGTAGTCATGACACTTTGCAGCAGACTAAAACGCGTTCTTGGGCTAGTTGGTGCATGGTCTGACAAAATTTGGAGGCACAAAGGAACAAGGACAAGAAATGACAGGACTGGTGCCAATGGCACCAGTCCTGTCATTTCTTGTCCTTGTTCCTTTGTGCCTCCAAATTTTGTCAGACTTTGCAGCAGAGTACTGCTTTGCTCATTGATGGCCTGGTTTTTGTATCGATTCATGGCCCCCATCAGTAACCACTGCAACCATAAATCATTCATCACCTGCTTCACCACACGATAAAAAAAAACTCAGGAGCCCCTGCCCCACATGAAAAATTGGGGCAAGCGATGCTCCGTGTGTGTGCATGACGTACTAGCTTTCGTTCATTGGGTCGGTCGTTCTTTCTTTCTTACCTTCTTTCTTTCTTTCTGTCGCATTGTGGAATTTCTGCAGTTCCTGCAGTTTGCTGTAGTTTGAACTGCGAAACGACTGTGGCGTTTTGCTAAACATTGTGCGCTGCGTGCGTTCTTAGTTCAGTCGCGTGATTTCTGGCGCATGCGCAAAGCAGCAGATAAATTAAACGCGCGAAACTCACCAGCACTGGGGCTCCCGGTAATATTATTCAAAGTGGCGTTTCCGTTCAAAATGTTATGTTTGGCTGAGTACTGACGTCAGTATTTCTGGTAAAATTTGCCGGGACGTTGAAGCATTCGACCTAAAAACAACTTCACGAAAATATATCTATGGCGAAATACAAAACTCTCAAACAAACAAAAGTTTTGCGCGTCACGAAAATGAGCGAACCTAATTGGACGGTGTCTTTAAAATTAATGTGCTTACCGATGCACATTGCTATATCACAGTGTAATCAATAGTTTGACAAAAATTCGTCTGGTCGGGAATTGTCATGTTCAAAGGTAAAAGGAAATGCGCTGACCAAATACAAAAAGAACTTTAAAATGAAAGACGTTTGGGCTCTCGTACGCGGGCCTTGTTCACAATGTTGCCTCTTTCATTTTAAGGTTCTTTTTTTTATTTGGTCGGCATATTCCTTTTGCCTGTGAACATATCACAATGTATTCGTTTCTACTTGCGAAACGTATACGCTGCATTTGCGTTTTGTTGTATTTTACTTTACGCGCAAGTGACATTTACAGGGTCGACCATATATAAGGTAAACACCTCGTCATTATTCAAGCCAGTAAAACTAGAATGTTTATTTTATTCATGGGGGAATTGTCCGTTACATGACATGTAATAATGCTGTCGCTAAACAGAATAATATTTTTTCGAATTATGCATTGAACATAAGCTCATATGAGGTCTTGAATACTAAGCGGTGTTCATGTTAGGTCTGAAAGGCCCTGTACTTTAACACTCACTTTTATGGATGCTGCACCTATGCAAAGTCTCTTTGCGTGGGACGTCAGTAGCTGTGGGTGGAGCTTATAACATTTAGATGCGAAGCAGCTTTTGCTTGGGGCTGTGTCCGTCCTTCTCTTACGCGTTCTCTCCCCCACGCGCATGCGCCCACTCTCCCCCTCTCCTCGCGTGAGCGCGAGGAGGTGGGAGGAGGTGGCGTGAGCACTGCCTCCGCTTCGTTTCTCCTCTCCCGTTTCTCTCTCCGACACAGCTGTGCGCTCATATATAATGCGGCGCGCGCTCGCTCCCGTTGCACTTTCCTTCGCAACGACGCTGTGGACACTCGCGAAGCTGAACGTAAACGGCAACGCCGGCAAGCGAATCTCGAAGCTGCGAGCCAACGCGAAGCCGAAGCGCAATGGAAACGAGCTGGGGGAGGGGGGGGGGCGACATAAGCGGTACACAACATATACACAACTCCCCACATAGAGGAAACATACACGGAAACATACAAATGGAACAACAATGGAAACACAAGTGAACACCCAGCAGTGGGAGATGGTGCAATTTTCTTAGATGGTAACTGACTATAGCTGCCAACATGAATCTCCTGGTCGCTGAATTAAGCTTTAACTTCATAGCACCGTGCTTTGGATAAGTGGATGCCAGGTCAACCTTTCACATACCTTCCACAGCTTCACGGGTATGATGTACTCTTAATCAGCCTCGCTTCCATGGTTAACAACAGCGCGAAGAAGACGCAGACAAGAAAGAACACAGGACTAGCGCTGACTGCCAACTGATGGTTTATGGTTAAAACGTGCAAAATATACACAGATACAGAAAAAATGGGGAACGGAAACATAAGAGAGCTTCTAGTGGCGCATGCGTCCAGCGGCACATTGTTTTAACAATAAACCATCAGTTGGCAGTCAGCGCCAGTCCTGTGTTCTTTCTTGTCCGCGTCTTCTTCGCGCTGTTTTTAACCATGGATTCTTACCAACTGGCTCGCATTCACTCGCTTTTAAGTTACAGCCCCACTCCTCACTTCTGAAGTTGTAATTTTATTACTTTTCTCCTTTTTCTTTAAATTAAAATAAGCATGTTGATTTCCTCCCCCGGAAAAGTCAGCGTTAGACATATACGATCATCCGAACTTGATTATCACAGTCTAAGCTTATGACATTTAAGCTATTTACATGGTTTCATTCATGCAGGAAGAAAAAAAACTAGGAGGGAGCGCGCCTAGCGTTCATAAGCAAATCTCCTTCGAAGCCGCTTTCTCCTTGTGCTCGATGCTCTTGGTAGAATACCCAGCGTGCTCCTGTTTCACTTTTATTGCGATAGCAATTATATGGACAGTCTCGGCTGGAAAATGTCCGTCCCCGTCGCCGTCATTCACCGTATATGTATAAGTATGTATATATATAGAAAGGCCACAAAGAAAAAATAATTAAGAAATTCTTTCCGACGCGCGGAATCGAACGGGCGACCTCTCGCTTTGCAGCCCGCCGCGTTAGACGTTAGGCCACGACAGCAGCGTCTCTCAGCCTGCTAACGGCGAGCTATTTATATATACCATGTAATTCAGCATGCTTTCTTAGGGGCCACATAGATGGCGCGACGTGCGCGCGTGTTGCGCGCTTTAAAGATCGTCGCCCCGCCCCTGCGAACGCCGTTGCTGTTCGCTCTACAGGGCGTCGTCGCTTTCGTGCGTTTATCTCAAGGAAAGAAGGGGCGGCCGGTGAGGTGCTTCGCTTCGCTCGCTGCAGCGGCCGCGTTTGCGAAAGGAGCGCACTGTTCAAACAGAAATAAGTAACAACTGTGACAATTACTTCGCGCTCGTCTTGTGTGTATTTGTTCCTTTGTTTTGGTGCGTCCTGCTTTATGTTTGAGCAGTGCGCTTCAAGTGTCGAGCTGTGACGCATTAGTTCGCGCTCGTCCTGTGTGCGTTCTTTTCGTGCGTCCTTTGGGCTCGAGCGACGCGCTGGCAATTTCGAGCTGCTTTCCGTTCTTCCCGTTACATTACAATTTATTGCTATCGCAATCATTGCTTCGCCGTTGCGGCGAAACTGTGACTTTTTTTGTGGCTGGGCTTCAAGGCTGTCACGTGACGCTCCCTCCTAGTCTTTTTTTTCCTCCATGGTTTTATTAGTTCCTTCGTCTTCCGCCTCGCACCAGCTGTCAGCTAATTTCACTGCAATCTGTAGACATTCCAGAATATTTGGTCCTTGTATATGAAAAAGCAGAGACACACCTTACTGTGTGACACTTGCAGTGTGACCTCATCATGGACTTTGGCTACACCTGCGAGACATTCGAGACCACGACAGAAGACGGATACGTCCTGGAAGCGGACAGGGTCGGTAAAAAGAAGGGGCTGCTGGGAAGATCGCTGTTTGCTCCGAAACACAATCCCATTATACTAGTGCCGGGAATATTGTCCGAATCAGGCACGTGGTTCGTCAACTTCCCGTCCCAGAGCCCCGGTAAGTGTCCATGTGAATGCTTAAACAAATTTTAATAATGTTCCAAGTGTGAGAAAATGTGGAGACTCCGACATGCTAAACACACTTATCTATCTATCTATCTATCTATCTATCTATCTATCTATCTATCTATCTATCTATCTATCTATCTATCTATCTATCTATCTATCTATCTATCTATCTATCTATCTATCCATCCGCCCACGCCTTGGTGCTCTCGTGATCGTTTCGCTAGCTTGGTACTATACCGAATTTCGCATCCAATAACATGAGTGCCATTATTATCATTAATGAGTGGATACGGCATGAATAGCATGCTACACATGTCGTGTACGTCATGACAGGAATAGGTTTCTTAGTACAGGTAGCAACCGCGGAGCCGAAACATGAGACTGAAGTAACTAGAAGAATAAGGATGGGTTGGAGCACATTCGGCAAGCATTCCCAAACCATGAGTGGTAGTTTACCACTGTCTCTCGAAGGAATGTATGTAACCGCTACATCTTACCGGTACTCACCTACGGAGCAGAAACCTGGAGGCTTACAAAGAGGGTTCAACTTAAATTGAGGATGACGCAACGAGCAATGGAAAGGAAAATGACAGGTGTAACCTTAAGGGACAAGAAGAGAGCACAGTGGGTCAGGAAACAAACGGTCGTTAAGGACATCCTAGTAGCAATCAAGAAGAAATGGGCATAGGCAGGGCATGTAGCGCATGGGCAAGATAACCGCTGGTCAGTACGAGTAACAGACTGGATTTCAAGAGCAGGCACGCACGAGAGGGAGGCAGAGAGTTAGGTGGGCAGATGAGATTAAGAACTTTGGGGGTATAACGTGGCCGCCACAAGCACAGTACCGGGATGATTGGCGGAACATGGGAGATGCCTTTGCCCTGCAGAGGGCGCAGTAAGGCTGATGATGATGATACCTCAGCAGAGGTAAGGCACTTTCTACTGAACAGAAAGGAGCTGGCACGACCTTCTCAATGGGATGAAGAGCAGGCGCACCGAGGTACTGTTGGTGGAGCTAATATATCTTATTAGGTTGAAAACGAGTACAATGTTCGATGTCATCGAATAAAATCTGTTCATGTTTGTTTGTGCGCGCGCGACCATCCGTGCTCCTTAGCGTTAAATTCAATTACCAGCCGACAAATAAACGCGCCATACATTGTATAGCTTTTCAGTACATTGATAGCGCTTTCCAGTTTACGCTGTTCTATTTTATCCTATTCTACTTCACATGTTAGGATCAGACTATTTTACGGATCGGTTTCCGTGCACCCATATTTGTCTGCAGTCTTGCCGCTTTGCATCGTTAAGAAGTAAACGAACAGTAGTACGGTACACGCATACACATCAGAAACGGTTTGGTTGGTGTATTCGTCGTTTCATGACCTTATTAACTCACGTTACGATACACAAAAACCCGCCCGCATCTTCCCTAGGGGGGAACTCGAGTAAATGCGTCGCAGAGTGGTGGGGGTATCGCGTCATCATCATCAACGACGTGAGATCGGGCGCGTTTATACTAAAGGGTCGATGAGAGTTATGGCGACTGGCAGCTCACTTTAATTTTACATGTACGCTGTGAATTTTCATTGTTTAGTCACGCACAGGAGAAATCGCACACAGGCACTACCTTGGAGGTCAAAATCCAGTGCCTATATATACGGGGTGGTCTGTGAACGGTTGTGCAGCTCGAGTGGTCGGTTTTTTTCAATCAAGAAACTGGCTAGCAGACGCGGCCTGCGTTGAACGGTTGTGCAGCGCGAGCGAGATAGAGGGGGGGAGGGGTAGTGCCCTTAGTAACAATTGGTTACCAAATGCCCGCATAGAAACAAATTCCCAACATTCCAACAAAATGGTTGTTTATGATCCAATTGCGTCAACACAGTCGGAAGTTCACTGACCAAGGCACAAGGCTAGCTTGCCCAGGTTTTTAGATGAAACGCAGGTAAAGTATGGTTTGCATTATTGAATATCGCACGCTTTGGCCATGTACTCTGTGTGAGATTTACCACCCAGCTCGGACCGTGAGAGTGGTACCATGATAGTTAAAGTGGTCACTAAAGTCTTTCTTTAGCACTACGAATGTTTTATCTATGTCGTTCATAACATTTATGCTTTAAAGGAGTCCTGACACAAAAATTTTCGCCCCGCGTTTTTTGCTGCAATGTGTTGCTGGGGGCCTGTTAGTCATAACACGGCACATCGTTTGCTGCAGCGCGCGACAGATAATTTATTACAAGCTCCTCATTACCGACACAGCCTCAGTTTCGGTTTGACAGAGCTCCAAAAACGACAAGCCGCCGGGTGCAACTATCACCACCTAGCGAGTGAAACGCTCGGTCACGTGAGCACACAGAACAGTGACGCCTTTCCGCGCGGTCTGTCGTCGTCGGGCCCATTGGCGTCTGTTGGCGAGGATTTTCTTGCGGCGGGGATGGAAGGAATTTTCGACGTGGCGAATCACTTCAGGTTTGACCCGCTGGCGAGGAGCGATTCGTCGGGAAGCGCGTCAAAACAGAAATGGCGGCTACGACGTCATCATAACTTGTACCGGCTGAAACGATTACGTAGGGGAAGTAGGGGGGTCACCTCGGGTCACCTCCGAGGGTGTCAATGCACCAGGTGCGGCCTATAATGCTGGATCGCGCTCGCGAACTTCAAAATTCATATAAAATACCTTCCAAGCTTTATTCGCTGTCGATATTTTGCAGATGGTACACGCACGTACACGGGAATCGATCCAGCAGGCTATCTCGGCCGCGAAATTTTGTGTCAGTACCCCTTTAAAGTACAGTAAGCACCGCTTTGGAGGAACGCCAGCGCGTCTGCTTTGATAAGTATGAGTAAAGTTTCGACTTGGTTCATTATAAGAAGTTCATATTCCTTCATCTTCCTGTCAAAGCCCGTTTCTTTTTAAAGCTGCACGAAATGTTTCCATGACCATTCGGCTTAATATTGCAACGAAGATGCGCGAAGATTATTTTTCGTACCGTGTTGCCCTCTCCGTTGACGGAAGATACCGTTGATGACAGCTCGGACGTGTTTTCCGTGTCTCAAGACGTCTGTTTGGCCCCGCATACCGCAATGTTTGTGCGCGTAAACTCTTCACGTTCTTGTGCGGGTTCTTACTACGGTTTAGCCGAGCCGAACTTCAGTAACGCACTTAAGAAAAACGTCATTGTGCCTCGTTGCCTCGTGCTCGCCGTCGATGGTTGTGCCGATTTGTGGACTGTGAACGTTACCGCGCAGCCCATAAATCTGCCTGCAGTACTTAAATTGGCAAGCTTTCAAGAGCAAAGTACTCTTACCATACGGTCACTTGAACTGTCGGCGGCCGTAAAGAAACCCCACGCCAATTCGTACCCCGACTATTCTGCCAGCATTGACCGTATGATCAACAAGTCGCTTCCTTCAACTGAACGGTCTCTACTGCAGGAGGGGCTCGCAGGCTACGCCTAAGTTTTTGACTTTGCCCAAGACGAAACGTCTACCGTTACGCCACCGTCTTCACGTACGCAACACCGCATCTATACAGGCCAAGCACCACCAATACGCCAGAAGCCCTATCGCGTATCGCCTTCCGAAAGGAAAGTCATCGCTGAGCAAGTTGAAGACATGCTAAAGAAGGGAGTCATACAAGAATCGTGTAGTCCGTGGGCAGCTCCTGTAATTCTAGTCAGGAAGAAGGATAATTCATGGAGATTCTGCGTAGACTATCGTCGCCTAAATGCCATTACAAAAAAAGACGTCTACCCATTGCCACGTATAGATGACGCCGTGGACTGCCTGCATTCTGCCTCCTATTTTTCTTCTGTTGACTTGCGTTCTGGGTATTGGCAAATTCCTATGCATCCCTCAGATAAAGAGAAGACGGCCTTCGTAACACCAGATGGTCTTTTTGAGTTTAACGTTATGCCCTTTGGTTTGTGTAACGCTCCAGCGACATTCGAGAGATTTATGGATACAGTACTCCGTGGACTAAAATGGGAAATTTGCATGTGCTATTTAGATGACGTGATTATCTACGGAAAGACTTTTCAAGAGCATAACCACCGCTTGTCACTTGTGCTTGAATGCTTACGCGAAGCTGGCCTTGTTTTATACTCAAAGAAGTGCCATTTTGGAGAACGTCAAGCCCTCGTATTAGGCTTTCTCGTGGATAAAGACGGCGTACGACCAGGCCCACAGAAGACCGCAGTGGTTCGCAACTTTGAGCAACCGCGAACAGTGAAGGACCTGCGAAGTTTTCTGGGTCTGTGCTCATATTTCCGCCAATTTATTAAGAACTTCGCACAACTTGCCTCCCCACTGACGTCCCTTCTTCATAAAGACACACCGTACTTGTGGGATGATAAATGTGAGGCTGCATTTCAACAGCTGAAGTTTTTATTAACTTCAGGACCCATCCTGAAGCATTTTGATCCTGACGCTTTCACTGAACTTCATACTGATGCTAGTGGCCTAGGTGTTGGTGCTGTGCTGGTCCAACTCTGCAACAGCCGTCAGCACGTCGTAGCATATGCCAGTCGGACACTGACCAGAGCAGAGAAGAACTACACCGTCACCGAGCTCGAGTGCTTAGCAGTCGTCTTCGCCATTCAGAAGTTCCGACCGTATCTACTTGGCCGCGAGTTCACAATAGTGACCGATCATCACTCACTATGCTGGCTTGTGGGACTTCGCGACCCGTCTGGCCGGCTGGCTCGTTGGGCGTTGCGCCTCCAAGAGTACAGCTTTTCTGTGACCTATAAGAGCGGACGATGTCACACGGATGCCGACTGCTTATCCCGCCTTCCTTCAGTACAGACCAATGCTGACGACGATGACATTGATAACTATTTAGTTTCTGTCTTGTCCGACTTCCCAGATACCAGCAGCTTCAAACGTGAGCAACAACGCGACCCTACCCTGAAACCCTTGCTCGAAGCTGCACATAACTCCGCCGACAAGCACTTTACAATTTCAAATGGCTTGCTGTACAAGAGAAACTATTCAGCCGACGGCCTCCCGTTGCTTCTAGTGGTGCCGGAAAGCCTGCGCCAGGTCGTCCTTCGTTCTATGCACGATGACATAACATCCGGTCACCTCGGTTTCACACGTACGCTACATCGACTACGTGAGAGGTTCTACTGGCCGAAAATGTGGAAGACCACAAAACAGTACGTCGCCAGCTGCGCTATATGCCAGCGCCACAAGCAATCCACCACTGCTCCGGCAGGTTATTTGCAGCCCATCTCACCACCGACATCCCCTTTTGAAAAAGTCGGCATCGACTTGCTCGGACCCCTTCCTAAGACCCCATCCGGCCACCGATATGTTATAGTGCGCGTAGATTATTTAACTCGTTATACGGAAACGGACGCACTGACATCGGCCACAGCAGCCACTGTTTCCTCTTTTCTGTTACAACGGGTCATACTGCGTCACGGTGCTCCACGGGTTGTCATCAGTGACCGTGGACGGCAATTTATCGCCGATGTGGTTGAAAAAATTTTGCGCCTCTGTGGCTCCTCTTATCGCCACACCACCCCTCACCATCCGCAAACTAACGGTCTCACTGAGAGAACGAATCGAACACTTACGACTATGCTATCGATGTACGTTGATGCTGACCACAGGAACTGGAACGCCGTCTTACCGTTTGTTACTTACGCATATAACACCGCCAAGCATGAAGTTACTGGACATTCGCCTTTTTTTCTGCTTTACGCATGAAACCCACGGAGCTTTCTGGACACCCTCTTACCTTTCTCGCATGAGGAAGATCTGTCCATCGCTCAGACGTTGTGTCTTGCTGAAGAAGCACGTCAACTAGCGCGCCTTCGAACATTGTCTTCTCAAGAACACAGCAAGAGTCGCTACGATGCCAAGCATATCCCCGTAGAGTTTTCTCCTGGCGACCACGTTTGGCTGTGGACTCCTGTTCGTAGAAAAGGATTGTACCGGAAGTTTCTAGCAAACTATTCCGGCCCATTCGTGATAGTCACTCGTCTCAGTGACGTGAATTACGTTGTCGCCCGGGTCACAGCCAATAACCGGCGTTCGCGCGTTACGCAAATTGTTCACGTAGCCCGCCTCAAACAGTACCATCATAGGCATATTTAACTCGCTCGGCGAGCTTCATCTGCCGCCGGGGGAAATGCAACGAAGACGCGCGAGCGTACGGGGCGCGGAAGAAGAAGAAGAGTAGTGGAGCCGGCGCTTGGATTGTGTGGTTGGGTGAACCGGACTAGGCCTGTCTCAGAAGTACGCTGCTCTTTCCCAATGCCATTTCACCTCATCTGTAAATAAACACAATCACTCGTAACAATATTTTGACATTTGTTGTTCTTTGTGGCACTCTACAAGAGTATTTTATAGTGTGACCTCTATTATATATGTAGCACGTATTGTATACTGTCATTTCTTCAAGCACGACTAAGCTGCCCCGTGCAGGATGTGGTAAGGTTCCCCTCGAGCTCGTACTTGCAACTTCGTTGCCTGGTCGTTCTCGCAAACTTATTGTAGCGGAGCCGTAAATTGCACACCTGCTTGATTTCGCGGCGTCCGTCCGTGTCCGTCCACGAACAGAAAACGCATGTCGTCTCCTCAGAACCAGCGGTGACGACACCTAGTGACGTCATCATGTGACGTCATTATGACGTCATGATTTGATATCGTCGATCGGCCACTGGTACGTGGGCCGATCACGGAGGCAGTGCCACACAACGTGAGGTGCAGAAGGCTTCAGTGGAGTGGCACGCCTTTCTTACGTGTTTCGCCGCGTGAATCGAGTCTAGGCGATGCGTTAGCGCGGTCGTGCGTGGCAAGTGCGGGTCGACCACTCACTGTGAGAACGCCCGAGGAGCAGTACACTTGTGAAGAAGGCCAATGAGAGCAGAGGCGAGAGTGCACCCGTCAGCACCGCTGGTCAGCCGCCTTCACAGAGTGTAACGGCTACAACTTCTTTATAGAATAGATTCAATTCGATCTATTATTATGCGGCCGTCGTAAATGTCGCGAATGGCGTATTGTGTGGCTATGCGCCTCAGTTGCTTTTGTCAGGCAAGCGACGACACTATTTCCTAAGGTTAATTAATATATTACGCGTACATGTGGTATTACGTCCCAAAGCCACGATATGATTATGGTGGACACCGTATTGGAGGGCTCCGGGAATTTCGATCCCCTGGGTTTCTTTGACGTGCACCTAAATCGAAGTAAACGGGCCTTGAGCATTTTTACCTGCCTCGAAAATGCGGCCGCCGCGGCGGGGATTCGATGCCGCGGCCTTCGGGTCAGCAGACGAGCACCATAACCACTAGACCACCGTGGCGGCTGTGGCCTAAAGTTACAACTAATGCGTGCAACTGTCCACTCTTTTTTTCCATCCTTATACATTTCTGTCCCCCCTTACCCCTTCCCCAGTGCAGGGTAGCAAACCGTATATTTTTTTTCTGGTTAACCTCCCTGCCTTTCACTCAACCTTTCTATCTCTCTCTCTCGCTCTCTCTCTTGGTGCGTTTGTCTAATAACACGCACAAAATCTTTCTGCCCAAAAAGTGGCTATGTCCGAAACTCGCTTTCAAAGCTGTTCCAATTCATGTCGGCAGTGTGAACATTTATGTCATTCAATTTGCAGGCTTCATTCTGGCTGATCATGACTTCGACGTGTGGGCTATGAACACGAGGGAGATTGCCGCCCGCTCGCGCAACATCCACCATCTTCATCCGGATGACGACCGATACTGGCAGTGGAGGCAAGCAGTTTTCACTAACTAGTCTAACCATTGTAAATGAGGACATCACTTGTACTCACAACTATCTTAACTACATTGACATGATGGTGCTAGCTAACGGCAGATAGCTTGCCGAGGCAACCTATCTGCCGGCAAGCTTATGGCAAGCTTATGTATTTGGTAAGCTTATGGCAAGCTTATGTCCTGGCAAGCTTACGTATTGAATAATGGCATCAAACTCTCGTTAGTTGGGTCATATCTGGCCGCAAACCGCTTAATTAGGACGATCCTTGGAGCACGCCAAGCACGAAGCATCTAAAATATGGCGTTAAGCAAAAATGGCGTTTGCGAACAACTGAAACGTCCGCGGGCCTTTAGAAAGGAAGTCTTGTGGACTTCGTGCAATGCGCACAGTGTCATACAACTCAAACATGGCCGAAGCTATTGAAGATGAAAAGCTTTAGCCGCGGCCTGTATGCTCGCATAAAACTCGCTTGCTATATTGTGATGGACGAACGATCAGTTGCCGGCCATTTTTCTGGCGAAAGAAAATATCGTCACGTGCGTGTGGGGTTCTTGGTGGTGGCGGTACGTAATACGGGAGGGACACAAAGCACGTTTCGGCTTAGGTCACGGGTGTCTTTAGCCGCGGTCACATCGTGAACGAAGTCGCGAATGACGAAAATTGCGGCTTTTGCACTGCTGTTATGCAAAGTAAGTACAGGATTTACGTATTCATCAAGAAAATATGAGAGTGCATTGATGTAATATAGACACATGTTTATTGTTTTCTTGGCACTTTCGATAATTGGGCATTCGTTTAATTGCGACATTTTTTCTGGTCCCGTGAAATGCGAATTAATGAGCTTCTTACAGTATTTAATGATTGATATACGATATACAGATATCTGGACCGATTGACAGGGAAGGCTAGTTTCATGTTCAGTGTTAAAAATAAAACAGGCAGGTCAGGCGCAGAATTTATTATCACGGTATTTGAGTAGATGTCACCGTTTATTTTAAACAAGAGACTTTATGAAATACACCTAATTAATCAATGCAAGTAAGTAGAGATTTAGGTTCTAAAGAAAAAAGTATTTGTTACATTGCTTACAATTACGTATTGGTCTTAACCTCTATTCGTAAAATATTCCAGATTTCTGTGCCACCGAATTTAATTACTCTTTCACCGTATGCATTATAACACCTCGGTAAGTTGAGGTTGTCTTTTAGAGCATGTCTAGTACTGCGAATCGGAAAGGAAAAGACGTTCCGAGGAATAGCCGAGCTCTGCACATAATTTTATTCACTGAAATTGATATCTTATGATGATAGCGCCTTGACCGATAACACATGCTGTGTTTGGGAAATGTCATGAAATGTATCACTGTTGTAGTTTGGATTATTAATTATTTTCAGGCCCCTTTTCTGTCGTTTTTGTAAATGTTGTATGTCATGCAATTCACGCCCTATGATTCTAAACAATAACTAACATGGCTATGGCAAAACGTACAGTAAAACGATTTGAGTAGCTCACTACGAAAATATTGCCTTGCTTCAATTACTTTAATTTTAAAATGCAATGAACATGTTCAAATTATCTACATGATTGACTTATGGATAATTTGCGCACTTGACGTTTATTCTAATGTCAAAAGTTAACATGGTCTCAAGCTAAATCATCCACCCAGACGCATCACAAACGGCCTTCCGCGATTCGGTTATATGGGTCAAGCACACATCGCGGGTGGAATGCTGGCCCTCCACTAAACTCACTCCATACACAGTAAAGTAAGGTATGACTTGCTCTTTCTTATTTCGTAAATGGCACCATCGAATGAATAGGCAGGTGTCTTAAAATTTAAGGAAGAACAGGAAACACCTCCTCCTGATAATCCGTTGTCATGATAGGTCATGACAGTCATGTATTTCCTCTCTTTCAGTATGTGTACAAAACTCCCGCGCTGTTCAGAGAAATCTCGGCTTCAAAAGTAACTGAGCCTGCACCTGAGCGCACGTACGAAAGGTAGCAACACTGACTTCTGTTTTTCTTCAGAGACAGGTCGTTCATCTGTCAACAGGAAAATGCTTGTCAATTACCTTCACATACATATTTTCAAATGGGTAGCTGATACTAACATCTGAAGTTGGACGTGCAAAAACCACGGTATGAGGTATGTCTTAGTGGAGAGCTCCGGAAATTTTGACCATCTGGTGAACGTGCACTGACATCGCACAGTGCACGGGCCTCTACCATTTGGCTTCCATTCAAATGTGACCGCCGCGGCCGGGATCAAGCTCGCGACTTTCGGGTCAGCAGTCGAGCACCGTAACCACTGTACCACCGAGGCGGGAAACTGGACAGCTGATATCCATGAATTGTTACCCGATCTGCATCCATTCTGTAAAAATACCCGGTGATTATTAAAAACTGTTGTTAAATGAGGGCTGTTCTAGAGCCCTACTATGGCCTCACTGACTAATGAAGAGACTCACCTCTATCAATAACCTTTTTTTTTAATTTGCGGCTACAAATATACGGCGACACTCGGATTGTTCTTTATTTTCCGCTCTTTACGGGGTTCTGGCGCTGCAGCACTCATGTACTGTAGCACACAAAGGAGTCAGAACTGCCGAGTTTTTGAGGCGAAAGGCTTAGATGCCTCATAAAACGCGAAAATCGACCGTCGGCGTCCCGCGGCGTCGGGGACGAGTGGTGCAAAAAATCTTCATCAAGTGGTGACGTCACCAAATGAAGTCACATTTTGTAACGTCATTGTGACGTCATTATCACGTTGTGTGACGCCACGTCACATAATGACGTCGTCACATGACATCGTAGCTTGTTCAAAGGTGGTTCGGTCACGGAGGCAGTGCGAAACCAGGTGAGGTGCCTCCGATCCTGGAGGCAGTACAAGAAGACATTAGGTGCATAAAGCTTTCGGAGGGGGGCGGGCAGGATCAGTGCATCAACTGAGAAGAAAATGAGCCGCGGCGGCTGCATTTTCGATGGAGCGAAAATGTTTGAGGCCCGTGTGCTTAGATTTAGGTGCACGTTAAAGAACCCCAGGTGGTCGAAATTTCCGGAGCCGTCCACTACGGCGTCTCTCGTAATATATCGTGGTTTTGGGACGTTAAACCCAAGATATTATTATTATTATTATTATTATTATTATTATTATTATTATTATTATTATTATTATTATTATTATTATTATTATTATTATTGTTGTAGAGAAGAAAATAAAGATGGCTTTTGCCTTCGAGTCGTTTTAGTAGAATGCATAAGGGGCCCCGTGAGTTTTTGACACCATGCCAGCCCAAGCGCTCAGAACCTGACGAGGTCTTTCTCGATACTCGTCAACCGCTGCAACAACGGCTGTTGCCAGGCGTCATCCGCTCATTAAGTGCATCACCGCTGCCTCCCACAGAACTCGTGTACGGTACATTTTCCAGCTTCAGTCTGAATGGCTTGCTTTTCCTTCTGGAAGTAAAGTCGAAGCAATATTCACAAGCACTGTAACCTTCTACCCGTTCTCTCTTCCATTGGCGTTTACTCCTACATCAAGGTAGTCATGTCCTTTGAAGAGTCTCTGGCAAGCACAGGTGTGGCTTTCCGTTGCAATGTACTTAGTAACCCTGAGCTGCAGACTTGTGCAATGCACCAAGCCAGCATTTCCGTATTAGAGATGAGAGTTGGGCTAGTTGGTAAGAATTGACTTGATACATAGCTAAATAGCGCATAAAAAACAAATAACAAGGGGCCTTGGCGCCGCATCGTGTCTGTTTCTTTCACCTTGTCCTTTTTGAGCTAATTAGTTATGTCTCAAGTCGGCATTTTGATAACGGTCAGGGCAGCACTTATGAAATAAGCAAAGTGTAAAATGGAACATACGCCGTGTGTGTGTGTGGGGGGGCGGGGGGGTGCGTGCGCGCGCGCGCGTGTGTGTGTGTGTGTGTGTGTGTGTGTGTGTGTGTGTGTGTGTGTGTGTGTGTGTGTGTGTGTGTGTGTGTGTGTGTGTGTGTGTGTGTGTGTGTGTGTGTGTGTTATCTTTATTTCGTTTTCTGCGCTGTTCCGTTCAATTGTGCTAATGTCAGATGCTGGCGATCCTTTCCGGCAAATAATATATTAAGCATACTAGAGTCACTAAGGTGCCGCCGTGCTTTCCTGAGACCATCACGCATGCGTAATCTGCGCTAGGAGAGTGAGAATGGTGTACAGAAAATCATCCTGCGCTCGCCACAAGCCAGCCCCAACTGGGCCACCATCTCGCTCGATTCTATGCACTCTGCCCTACTGAAACGTTACTTATACCATTCCAATAATTCCATAAGTCTCCATGAAATTCCTATGAAAATGTATGGCAAAATATATGGACTCTAATGGATTCCACAAGTAAACGTGGAATTATTGGAATGGCATACGGAACTTTTCAGAGTAAGTCGTCTCCGCGTATCGTTAAGATATCGTGCAAGAAATTAAAGCAAAATGTTCAACCTTGCTATCGTTTTCATTGCTCCAGATATGGACTAGAAAACGTTACTTTTACCTGTTACAATATTGTGACCCTCTCTTTTTTTTCTTTTTTTTTTTGCAGCTTTAACGAGATCGGACGATACGACCTCGCCGCAGTGATCGATCTCGTTCTGAAAACCACGGGCGCATCTAAAGTGACCTTACTGGCTTTCTCACAAGGATTCACATCAAGCCTCGTCCTCCTCTCAACGAGACCTGAATACAATGACAAGGTACGCTGCCATAACTAAGAGGCGGATGTACAGGCTGCTGGCTTATGTTACGACCTGTGGCAATGTTCACGTAATCACCTTGGAAGGAAGAGCCTTGTGCGCACAAGTTTGCTCCATCGTTCCTGCCATTTTTGGAAGCAGCGGTATAAAGCTTTTTTCAGAATCAGGAGGAGCTTATTCGTCGCATTAACTCGTAACGCAGCATGCAACACATCGCTTGCTGTGAAGACATTCCTCGCCAAGAATCACATTCTAGTCGTCCCTCAAGCGCCGTACTCTCAGGATTCCCTTCCAAGCGACTTCTGGCTGTTCCCTAATCTGAAACTGGGCCTCAAGGGGAGCACGTCTAGCAACTGTGGATGACATAAAGCAAACGCGACGGCTAAGCTAGAGTGTACTAGAGCTAAGCTCCCAAATATTCCCAAAGAAGACTTCTACCGCTGCTTGCAACAATGGCAGGTGCGATGGAGCAAGTATGTGCGTGCGCAGGGGTCCTATTGCGAAGGTAATTAGGTAAGCATTGCCATAGGTCGTAGTATTAGCATGCTGAGCCACCATTCCGGAAACTTTTTCGACTGCCACCTGTGTATTTTGGGGGGAAAACCCCAGAGATGTTGCCTACGGCTGGTTCTTACTCGTTCTTCGAAATCGTGCATTGACTCACGCAGTTTGATTGCAGATTAATACACATAGGCGTGCGCAGGGTTCCCCTTCAGGGGGGGGGGAGGTTCATCGCGTCGCCCCCCCTCCTCCATAAGACTTTGTGCCCCCCCCCGTGCGCACGCCCATGATAATACGCCCTGTTAGTCATTCTACTACTTCTTTTCAGGGCGAAAGAAAATAGAAGTAAAAAAGCTGATATAACTGCAGAGCAAGAACGAAAGAGTAAGATAAATAACAGCGTCCTCGGTGCTCATAATTTAGGATGAAGACTCTAAAAAGTTAATTACAACTGTAACTTCATACTCAGACACACATCTGCCGAAGTTCCATATCGCTGAAAGCAGAAAATTGTAGCAAGACTTCTCGATATTGCCATGCGCTCTTCTTCTATTTTTATGTAACCGGTCCGTTACACGTATAACCACTGCCTCGCGCAAACCGCGCCCGAGTGTCTGGGAACCTTTCGGATTAGTTTATAATCTTCCGATCAGCTTCAGCACGCAACGAGAACATTAGAGTTTATTCTGGAACTTACGCGGCCACCAATCAGAACGCTGGAATCTTCGATGCTGCAGGTATAAAAGGCCGACGTGCTTTACTGCTGATTAGATCACTCGACGGCGGACTACTGTTCTCGTCGCTTTTCATTTTCGGACCACAAGTTCCCCCAAATAAAGAGTTCCGTATTTGCCAGTCTTGCTGCAGCCCTCTTCACCGTCATAACCACGTGACAATATGTATATAGAGTGAATGTCGGATGCGATGCACACCTATCGCTAGAAACAGTGACACTTATTTTTGCTAACTTGTGTTAATGTGGCGTTAATTAACAAGGACAAATACCCACTCATTACGTGACACAGATGTACCATCCAACTTATTAGTACTATGACAGCGTGGTGCACTACTCTGCAAGCGCGTCTTAGCAATGCATCGTCGCGTAAAATAATTAAGAGCCAATCGTGCCTTCACTTCTCTTAAGCCATCTTAATTAAAATTTCTTAACGGTTTCTTTTTTAGGTCAACCTCCTGATGGGCTATGGTCCAGTGGCAAACTTGTCGGGAGTGCAGTTCCCTTTTCCTCAGCTTATTGCAGTTTCTGACCCTATCTTCGTAAGTACAACCCATGCATCTTTGTATACATTCATTACAGTGGAGTCACTTATTTTGTCATTCGCTCGTCTTTGCGAGTAGTCGTACTAAATGTACACAAGCGTCGCGCCAACAGATCAGAAGTGTCGTTGAATGTATGAAATAGCGATACTTATAATATGGTTTCCGTTAATGGAGCCACGGACAGCAACTCTAGATGTAACGATTGTTACTGAAAATGCAAGCAGCACCCGCCAGCACGTACTCCGCTTGTTTTTGACGGCGTTCTTTGGTGGTGTCACACCTAAAGGCCAGGAAATCGGTTAAGTGCATCTGTTCTGCCCAAAATTACTACTTTTGAACACGACAACTATGGTGATTGGGGAGAAAGCATACCTATCTTCTCCTACTATGTTTTCTCTTTAACAGTGGAGATGTTATGCTTTTCGCTACGCCGTTAAGCATTCGCAAAAACTGTCGTCATTGTGAATGGCCTCTACGTGCCCAGCGCGTGCCACGCAGTAACTCTGCGTCCTCTTCTTCATCTTGTGCTTCGCTCCTCGAGCATGTGGCTCCGGTGCGCGCTCTCCCGCTGCGCCTATTTGTCCGGCGTGGAGTGCAATAACTCAGATGGGCGAGAGAACGAGTACAGAGAGGGAGAAAAAGAAACAGAAGCAAGAAGATAGAAAGAAAGGGAGAAAAAAGATGGAACGAGAGAAAGAAATGCATAGAGAGAGAAAGAAACAGACGCAAAGAGATAGAAAGAACAGGAGCAAGACAGAAAGAGAAAGTAAAAACAAGAGAGACAAACAAAGAAAGAGAGAGAGAAATAGAGAGAAAGAGAGAGAAAGAAAGGGGAAGCGAGAATAGAGAGAGGGGGAGAAAAAAGGGAAGAAAGTGAAAAAAAAAAGATTGAAAGAAAGTGAAAACAGAGAGAGAAAGAACGAAATATAAAGAAACAGAGACAATAAAGAGATAGAAAAAATACACATCATCTCCCCCTTACGGGCAACCATGGTGGGATGCGACAGCATCGCGTTTCCGTTTCTTTTATGTCACTTATGAGACGGTGGTTGTCGAGGCGTTTGAATTACCGCTTGCCAAAGCTAACGTTTACGTTCGGCTTCCCGAGCCTTCTTCTGCTCCGCGGCGGTGGCGCTGCCGCTACAACTAGTGCCGACGTTGACGTTGGTCATGGCGTGGCAGAAATTTTTTTCGGGGGGGGGCACCTCCTTGATCTGTAGTGGGGACGAGCAGGCAGATGTGGTCGAGTGTCATTTTTCTGCTCTGTATGCTATAGCAAAAAAAAATTTCGGGGGGGGCACGGGCCCGGTGTGCCCTAACGTGGCTACGCCCCTGCGCTGCACAGAGAAAGAATGACGAAAGCACGAACGAACGCGCGCTTTCGCAGCCTCGCAGCTTCGAGATTCGCTTGCCGGCGTTGCCGTTTACGTTCAGCTTCGCGAGTGTCCATAACACCGTTGCGAAGGAGAGTGCAACGGGAGCGAGCGAGCGCCGCATTATATACGAGCGCACAGCTGTGGCGGAGAGAGAGAAACGGGAGAGGAGAAACGAAGCGGAGGCAGCGCTCACGCCACCTCCTCCCACCTCCTCACGTTTACGCGAGGAGAGGGGGAGAGTTGGCGCATGCGCAGTATGGGTGCGGACGCCGCAGAACGGACACTGCCCCGAGCATAAGATGCTTTCGCATCTAAAACTAGGGAGAGAGCAAGGGAGCAAGAAAGTAATGTAACAAGACCGCACATAATTACGTAACAAGACCTCACATAATAAACAGACCATGCTCTTCATGTCGCCATTTCTAACTTCTTCCTTATTCTCCCAGTCCCCCTGGCCTGAATTCTGTCGTCTTCTTCCTCAACTGCTTGAGCTTGCTTCACTCCCCCCACCCTTGTTTTTCATCCCTCCTGGGATGATATTTGAAAACATTAGCTATAGACGCCGATTCGACGGTTCCATTGGGACCTATATACCAGATCGTCTTTAAATGTCCCTGCTGGCTTGCTGTCTTGACAACAGAAAATGGCCCTGTGTGATTCGCACCCGAGTTCGGCAATCCTTTTCTCACCAGCACGAAGTCTCCCACCCCTATTCCTGGGTCCATTGCATTCTGTTTTTTGTCGAAGTTCCTTTTCATCCTCTCCCGGTACTTCACTTCGCTCTCTTCAGTTCTTCTCTCTTCTGTCAGGCGGATCATCGCTTCAACTCCTAAGGTCGTGTCAGCTGGCAAATACGTTGGTTTTCCCGTAGCAGCAAACAGCGGTGTGCATCCCAGAGCTGCTGTATAGGACCGGTTATGATGCGCTACTGTAGCTTCAAGGCAGTATTTCCATCCACCTGGGAAGTCCGGATACATACTTAGATACTGTTTGATATCTCGAATAGCTCGCTCCGCTAGCCCATTAGCTGCTGGATGATACAGCGCAGTAAACCTGAGCGTAACTCCTCGCCGCTTTGCCCATTCATTGAGTTGGTGACTCCGGAAGGCTGGTCCATTGTCTGTTACCAATACCTTCACGTTCTCAAACATCTTGCGGTTTAGAAAGGAGATCACACTGTTGGTCTCCTGCTTTCCAGCTTTTGCTGCCACCATCCTTGTACACTCATCGACGCACAACAGGAAGGCTCGAGTTTTTTTCACACTCTCAGATTTTTTTCGAAGTTCCGCGAAGTCCATGTGAATCACCTCAAACGGTGTAGTAGAGTGCCTTGGTAATACCATCTGTTGAGTCGGCTGTTTAAACTTTACTTTGTTGATCTGGCATTCGTGACATGATTGCACATATCTTTTTGTGTCTTCTTTCATGCCGGGCCATGTGAACCGTTTGGTCAGCTTCATGTAGGTCCGCCAGAAACCATCGTGACCACCTGAATGACAACTTGTGTGATAAAGATCCAGAATTTTCGGTATTAGTGTAGGAGGCACTGCGATTCTTCCGGTTTGTGTGAGTTGTAACGCTTCAGCCCCTTCCCAAAGTTTGGCTGCACTTATTGTTTGCCATTGTACATCAACAAGCCTGATGACCCCCAGCCTGGACATTGCATCGGCGTCTTTCATTGAAGTTCCCGGGCGATGGTTCACCTCAAAGTCGAACTGTTGTAGCTCGCTTACCCACCGTGCGACTTTTCCTTTCAGCTCTGCCATTTTCAAAAGGTGGGTCAGTGCCTCGTTGTCAGTGTATAACTTGAATTTTCGACTTTCCAGGTAAGAGCGGAAGTACCGAACAGCCTTTAGAACGGCCAGTGCCTCTTTCTCCGTTGTTGTATAGTTCACTTCCGCTTTGTTAAAAGTGTAGCTGTGGTAACCAATCACGCGGAGTTGGCGATTACTTGGCTGGCGTTCATCTCGCTGGTAAACTATTGCTCCCGTTCCGTAATGTGATGCATCCGTGTTGAGCTCGAACGGAAGATCAAAGTCTGGTAGTGTGAGGACTGGATCAGACGTTATAACTCGTACCAGCTCTTTGTAGGCCGTTTCGCAGTCATCTGTCCAACAGAATGGTACATCTTTTTGCATCAGTCTTGTCAAACACCTCGTTTTAAGAGCATAATCTTGGATAAATGCCCTAAAATGACCGGCCAGCCCCAAAAACACACGCAATGAGTGGACATCAAAGGGCTTCGCCAGTTTTGCGATGCGTGCCACTGATTCCTCCTTGGTGTTTTTCGTGGCGCCGTCCAGCAGTCGACCCAAAAGAGTCACCTTGGTTTTAAAAAATTCGCTCTTCTTAAAGTTGACTTTGAGGTCGGCTTCTGACAAAGCTGTGAGGACGTGTGCCACATGCTGTTGATGGAGAACTTCGCTTTTAGAATAAACGATTATATCATCCACGTAGACATTGCAAAAGCTTCCAATGAAAGGGTGTAGAACCGTATTCATCATTTTCTGGAACCAGCTAGGCGAGTTCTTCCATCCGAAAGGCAGCCGGTTGTACTCATAAATGTCGAATGGTGTTATAAAAGCGGTGTACTGCTTTGTATCCTCTTTAAGAGGTACTTGCCAGAAGCCTTTACAGAGGTCTATTCTGGAAAACCAGGAACATCCGCCTGTCTCGTCTATAATTCCATCTATTCTGGGCATAGGAAAGGGAATAAGATGCGTCTGGCTGTTAATGGCTCTGTAATCCGTGTAAAGTCGAAGGCTCCCATCCTCCTTGGGCGCTATGGTTATCGGCGATGCATATGGTGATACGGACTGACGGATAATGCCTGCCTCCAGCATCTTCCCAAGCTCTTCCTTCAGCCATGCTTTCTTTTCCCTGGTGAGGTTGTATGGTTTCCTCCGTACAACCGTTGTGTCATGCAGTTTGAATGGAACTTCAAACTTTGTTGTACCTGGAGGATAGCCTCCTCTCTGGTTTTGGGACGTTAAACCCCAGATATTATTATTATTATTATAGCCTCCTCTGCAGAATAATTCTGGATATATTGTAGGGATGTCATCAGATTTTGTCACAATGCGAATCTTGTCTCTCTTTCTCACTGGTTGCACATCTTGGCTCACTGACACAGTGTCATCCCAGTGAATGTTTAGCTTCAGCAATTTCATGTCTGGACGAGAGAGTAGAAAGTCATACTCGATGCCTTCTATCACCAGTGCCAGTATTTCTACAGATTGTGACTGGTATTTCAGACGTATGCTTACCCATTCGCAGTGTTCTTTTTCACGGCCGTCATAGCCCCGTACAATGACAGTTCTGCCTCTGAATATGTCCTCGGGTTATGCTTTGCTTCTTTTCATAACTGAAACTGAAGCTCCGCTGTCTACAAGTGGTCGCATAGCTCGACCGTTCACTTCAAGTTGTATGTGCAGTAAACTCGATGACACAAGTTGGACGGTCTCATTCGTTGTATGTACGAGTTTAGAATTATTTTGCTCTCCAACGTTGCATTCATCTTTCGAGGCCCTATTCTTCTGTACGAGAGAGGCGCTTCCACTAAAGTCAGAGGTGACACCTCTAAAATCCGACGGGTACTTTTCACCCAAGTGGCTAACGCTTGTCGTATCTGAAATATTTTGTTTACTTTGGAAGCCTCTTTCAGCCCAGGGACGCGGTAATAGCTTGAGTAGTTGGAGAAGCGCTTCGGGCGTTTTCGGACAGTGTATTAAAACTTGTCGTTGCAAATCTATAGGTAAGCCGTGAATGATAAGAGCAATAAGTGACGAGGTCGACAATCCAGGTTCAGCTATGCGAAGAAGTCGCTGTTTTTCAAGAAAATACTCGAGTGGCATTCCGGACTCAAAGCGGCAGAATATTGCCTCATGCCACCGCTCAAAGGGATTCCTGTTTAAAGTTGCAAGGAAACTTTCTTTCCATTTACACCAAGGTTCAGGCTCCTGTTTGCAAAATCTCCACTCGTGCCACTTTCTTGGTATCCCGTGAAGGAACTGTCGCATGTTCATCACCAAGTCTTCATCAGACAGCCATCCATTGCTCCTGGCAGCTTGTTCATAGAAAGCTATCCACGCTTCTGGATTGTCGGACGCGTCGTCGAATATGTCTGGCTGGATTAGTCGCGATGATAGCTTTGCCCGCTTCGTCAAGACTGCGACGAGAGTCTGAATGACAACGTTTTGCTGCACAATTTTCTGCTGTTGACATGCAATGGCTCTCCGTACTGTCGTTAACTCGTCAGACGGCGCTGGACAGGTCGTGAAATTCCTCTCTAGTGGTGTTAGCACCAGCTCGTTGAACCTTCTTAGAGGAATGTTGACTTTCACGAAATCTCGCTTCAAAAGTTCCTCTGAAGACAGGGAGGCTTCGGTCAAAATGAGGTTTAGAAGCTCACCTGTAGTCACATATTCGGGAAGCTCCACGGCCACGTCGTCCTCGACTTGATATTTCTTGAATACCGTAGAGTCGCTGCGGTTGTCCACAAAGAAAGTCACCCACATGATGTCTCTTGTCGTCGGCTGCGCCAAATTATGTAACAAGACCTCACATAATAAACAGACGATGCTCTTCATGTCGCCATTTCTAACTTCTTCCTTATTCTCCCCAGTCCCCCTGGCCTGAATTCTGTCGTCTTCTTCCTCAACTGCTTGAGCTTGCTTCAAGTAAGAGAAAAATAAGAGATTCAAGGAAGGCCGCCCAGCTCCGTTCATTCAGGCTTGGCACCACTGGCGCGAAGCTGCCCTCACTCTTTCTCTTCATAACGGAAGGCAAGTGTTTAGATGCCACATTGCCACATTAAAGTTATCTTTAATCTGGCTGAACTACCTCCATTAAGTTTCTTAATAACCATTTCAGTCTTATCAACCATTCCTGAAAACCAATTAAGTCACAGCAATTGTTACTGAGACATCGCTAGATAGGCAAGCGAACCACTCGGAGCTGGCCAGGAAGCGAAGACGGGCCATGGACAGGACTGTGTTACCGGGGAAAACATATGCGCCAGAAACTTGTTCACCTAAGTGCTAAACCTTGCTATTGCTTATTTTATATTTACTATTTGTCGGGAATACTGTTTGTACAAGCTTCTGACACGTGAAATATGTGAGAATGATTTGCATGGCCAAGATTTCGGGACATGAGCGCGTAGCTCCATCTCTCGCCGGTGACAGCGGTGCCCTGCCGTAACTGAATGGGAAATCGGCGAAAAAAAAAATCATATCTCACGAAAAAAGCTAGTTACCAAAAGGGACTCCCGATTCTATACAGCGGAGATTTATTTGGACATTCTGATAAAATTAGTCTCGCACTACAAAGGGCGTGGCTTCCCATAGTGTTTCATATTTTACAATGGGGCCACATGTGTTTCTAATTGGCGGTGTTAGAAGTGTAACCACCACCAAAAAATCAAAACGAGAACAAATATAGCTCTATAACATGAATTTATGGACATTAGGACATTAATAAAAGTCCGTCCGCTTGTCTCAAGAAGTGTAAAAACGTGTCCAACACATTCTGCGCCGATGACGGTCTCGGCCTCTGTCGGAGTATTGGGTCTTCTTACAAACGGTGATTGTCCAACCCGTCTAAAAGGTCGTAAGTTCATTTTTTTAGGCGCCCACTAAAAGACTGAAACGCGAACAATCGCAAAACAAAAAATAAAATAAACAACAAGATGGTTAATCTCCTCCCCACAGCGACAATTGTCGCCTGTAGGGTGGTTGGCCATTTCAATCCGAAGTGATTGGGCGTTAGCAAACGTCAAGCCAAGCCGCATGCGACAGATCTGGAGTGCTTGAGCGCGTAAACAGAATGTCCCAATGTGTAAAGAAATGGAAGCGTAGCTTGGATCGGAACGGAATTAGGCTAGGAATAAAATCAGGAAATTCGAAGCAAGCGTAGGATCACGTGACTCAAGACATCGATAAGTGAAGGTCTTTAAACAAGGCTTTCGTCCTGGAGTGGAGATGAATGTGATAATGACTATTAACGCCTCGTCTGACGCAGTTGCTGCTCGATCCAATAGGAGACAGTGGGTATTTCTACCTTCCCGAAGCGCCCAGAGAAATGATGCAGGCGATTTGCGACAACTACAAGGAAGAGGTGTGCTCAACTTCCCTGATTGTCACAATGATCAGCAGTCCGGAGCAGGTGAACTCGGTGAGTTCCACATTATCCACATTATCCTAACCACATTATCATAACCTTGATCCAAGGAACCGCGCAGAAGAACTAAGACAAAGGCATGAACAACACACGACAAATAGTTCTGACTGTCAACGATAACCATTCCATTTCTTTATTAATGATAATTCGTTTTTCCCGAGGACAATTACAGAATGGAACAATCTTAGTAACGGAGTTGTTTCCCAGTCATCCTTGAACCTCTTTGCTGCGCAGCTCCAGCAGTGAGTGTGATTTCTATTACATGTGCTCCATGCTGTTTATTTCAATCACCGTAGCGATTCTCCACTCGTGATCATCTTCAATGTAGCGCTGATTTCATTATATGCCCTTGTGCCTATTTATTGCAAACCATCGCATTTTTTTTCCGGAAAGCGTGTACATACCTTAACTTTTTTTATATTTATTTGTTTGCTGATTTGTAAATTTAGCAAATGTATATTCACCCCGCCAAAACCCTATGTTAGGGTTGCAGTATTCATAAATAAAATAATATCGATGGGGTTTAACGTCCCAAAACCACGTTATGATTATGAGAGACGCCGTAGTGGAGGACCCCGGAAATTTCGACCACCTGGGATTCCTTAACATGCACCTAATTCTAAATACACAGACTCAAGCAATTTGGCCTCCATCGAAAATGCCACCGCCGCGGCCGGTATTCTATCCCGCGACCTGCGGATTTCTTTATTAAGGCGAAAGCCTTAGATGCCTCATCAAACTCGAAAAGCGGACCGTCGGCGTCAACAACAGTAATGCAAAAAAAAAAATATTCATGAGATGACGTCGGTGATCGCCAAAATCCGTGGCGTCCTCATTACGGCACTTGACGTCACGTTGTGACGTAACGAGATAACGCCATAACTTGTCGTCGTCGCTTGGTCAAACGTGAGTCGATCTTGAAGGCGCTGCAAGGCCACGCGAGGTGCTAAAAGATAGCAACGACTACGATCCCGGTGGCAGTGCAAAACCCCGTTAGGTGCACAAGTCTTTCGGAGGGTGGGGGGAGGGGGACAGAAACTAATACGATCGACTGCGAAGAAAAGGAAGAAAATGACATTCGCCTTCGGGTCGTCTTAGGTAAATGTGTAACAGACCATCTGACTTTTTTTCTTCACTGTATTTTTGGCTTCTTGCATTGTTTGTATTTTGTTTGTGATGAGGCGCTGTAACGTATGCATATATAATTTATATACGTCTTTCGCCACATTAGAGCCAGGGTGTAGTCAGCACTACGTGTGTGTGCTAGTCGTGCCTTTGCCTTCTCTTCGTTTTTCTGCACTGTTCCCTGGATCAAGATGCTCAACCAACAAGCCAACAATATTCCCTTATAGAAAAATATCCTAATTTCACAGTTTCGCCGTAAGCGCGAAACAATGAATACGATCCGGTCTGGCGTAACTCTACAAAACGCCGGTGTAAGGGAATACGCCCGTTTCAGCGAGATAAGTGGTTTTCGTGCTGTCTGTCGCTTCACCCCAAAGTAAGCAGTGAAAACACAGCATACACAAATCTACGAGTCGTATGCTAATATGTGTCGAGATAGAGGGCGCGCGACCGCGCCCGTTTCATCAAAGATAACAGTTGCTGTTCGAGCGACGCAGCCCCCATCGCCTTACTGGCACCCTCTCATGTTCCTTCGCCCGATGGAGCTGGCCGGTGCGTTTCATCTCTGCTTCAGCCGCACATGCTTTCGCGCGCACATAGAACGTACGACGTGCAGGGCGATATTGTTGAGTTGGAGTTTATACGGAGCATGACGGCGACCGCGACGCCAAAAATGCACCTCGGGTGTCCGCACATTTCGTTCGCATTGAAAATTCAAGTGTGGGAATCACGTCTCTACCACGATACGAATATTACGCCGTAGAGTGGGACTGCGGATTAATTTTGACCACGTAGCACTCTTTAACTTGCACCTAAATCTATTTGCGCGCGTATTTCTTCTTCCTCTTCTTTTTTTTTTTTTGCCTTTCGCGCCCATTTAAGTGCTTCTGCCTTGGCCATAAATCGAACCCGCCGACTTGAACTTAGCAGAGCAAAAGCTTAGCCGCTTAGCTACCACAGTCGGAACAGTTCTGCTCAGAGCCCTATATCCCGGCTCTGGTTGTGCTCCCTGGAAACCCTTGTCAGAGTGACTTGTCTCACTAAGTTTTCGCTACAGAACTCCCTGAATGCAGATTTTTCTACAGTCGGATACAAATTAGGAAGTCCGGAGAAGCCCCACCCAGATGACCGAAGCGCGGGAGCCGATCGTCTCCGCTACTAAAGAAATAGTCCCGCTCATGCACTCGGCAATGTTCTCTGAAGCGGTGTCACCGGCCGTCCGGCTGATGACGTCAGTCTGGAGTGCGCGCCCATTGGTGCAGACTTGTATGCATCCGCCTTTGAGGAGAAAATGCCGCGGACTTTTAAAGTTTTATCCGACTATAGCTCTCAGCTTAGAGGCAGACTTAATTTTTCTTTAGCATAGAATTGACATGCTGTAACATATAGACACGATATCATGGATTCATATTTTTTTCCTTATCTGTTAATTATTCGTTTCAGACGCGGATGCCGGTAATCCTAGCTCACTACCCAATTGGAACGTCTTATAAGAACCTCCGCCATTTTGTGCAGGTGAGCTTTGTTACAGAAACGTTTACCTTGTTTCTTTCAACAGCCTCCCTACACGGCCTACGTTCGCCCCACTTCGGAGGAAAAAAAAGAACAAAGAAAACGACTGCTATTTCTTACTTCGGTAGATCTGAGATATGAAACAATCACTAGTTCCACAAAAATAAAATAGCAATCGCATGTGCGTAATTACTAGCGTGGTGCACAGACTTATCTCAGCATTTTGCTCTGGCTGCAACACTCGCTGCATTTTATCGGGAATAGCTCGTGGGCCCTAGCTATAAACTTCTCAGTAAATATACCGTATTTTCTCGCATATAACCTGCGCCTAAAAAACGCTGCACTGTGCTTTGAAAAGGGGGGGGGGTGATTATATGCAGGGGTTAGATGCATTTGTTTTGTCGAGTTAAAGTTAGGGGTGCGGGTTATATACGGGTCGGGCTATAGGCGAGCAAATACGGTATTTTCTTCTTGTACATACCATCAGTGAATATTTTAATGGCTTCCCGGCTTCACCTCTTGTCTTTTTTCTAATGAATGCATTTAAGGAGAGGTTTGTGCCTATGGGTGGCGCCGGCTGCTCCTCTTAATTCTCCTGAACAGTGGCTGTCGTTGTAATGTAAACAATCAAAAAAACTTTGCAAATAGGCACACGAACGAACACTCACTCACTTTTTCCTGGCGCTTGAATAAAAACAAATTACTCGGCTTTCTTTTGAAGTCTAATGTAATGATGTGTACCAGCTGCCAGTTTGCGAGCCCTGCAGCAGGCGGTTTCTCTTTTCATGGCATAGCGCACGTTTCTTTTTCCCGTGTTTCTTTCGATGGTCTGGCTATACTGCAATACAGTAACCCGTAATTTGCATTCTTTTGACTCGGCACGTGTGGTTTGTGACAGATGGTTCCGTAGCCGGTGTAATGTTGTAAAATTAAAGAGACACAAAAGTGAAAGAATCGATCTAGTCCGATCTATTATCTTTTGAAAACTCTACTGTCATTCATTTCTCAATCATAGGTTCCGTAAGAGAAAATGAAGGTCAGTGTTTTATTTTTTTTAATTTCGCGCAGGAATTTTTCCACGTGATTGTCATCATGGCCTCACGGATTTCATGGTCCTTTTTTTTATTTTGACCACATTAGCTCAACAAAATTTGCTGAAACTTGGTGAAATTTGCTGAAATGTTGCTGGCCCGCTTAGAGGACAATGTACTTCATTGTCATTAACCGGTAAAGATTAAGAACTATATGGACGGCCTAACAGACGCTGTTAAAAGCTGTGACGTCAAAGCCAGTTGATGTCGGAACTTAACGACGACATCACCAACTGGATTTTCTTTTTGCGCGTTTTCTCGCTTGACAACCGTTTTCTCGCGGAAAGAGCGTTGCTTGGTATTATGAAAGGGTACTTTACTAACTCATGAAAAACCGCGTTTGTTTTTAATGTCTTTCTAATATTCCACCAGCGTTTTTACATGTATTGTAGTCAACTGTTCCACATTTGCTTGATTAATCTCCTAAACTTGGTCAAGCCTCTGGCGGTGCTCGGTCCCATTCCTCTTCTACTCTTTTCACATCAGCGTTCCATTGGCCTTTCTCGATTTTCTCAGTATGGCCTGTGTGTCGCGACCCATGTCCCAATGTCCACGGAGGCCGCAGGAGGGGCTTCTTGCTTACCATAAGTTACCTGTTCAAAACATTTCCAATGGACAAAGGAAAGGCTTGAGACTAAGACGGTCTATGTTGTTGAGGTAGCAAAAACGTGGCAGTTTTGCCACGGTGGCTGTGGAATGAAAGCGATAGCAACAACTTGAAATGTTCTCCTAGCAGCTAACATCAGAAAACGCGCCGCTGCAGCGAGCGAGGTGACCTTCCTGCTGTCTATGCCTTTCAACGCAAAATTTTCGATGACAGCACAACACGTGCAAAGGTGTGTGAGCCGTCTGCTGATCTCCCCAAAAAATACGGCACGCGCGGCCATGGCTGGTCTTTCAAAGTATGTATTTCCTGCAGGAGTCACGCGTACCTCCCTCCGGCTCCTATCTGCATGCGCCGTTTGCGCGACGTTATACGGCCGGAGCCTTTCCTTTTCCTCTGCTTGAGCAGCGATCGTCGGCATCGCACATAGAACGTAGCACTCACGGGACGATGTTATCGATTTGGACTTTATACGGAACATCACGGGGACGGCAAGAATGCGCATGGAGAACTTGCGTAAAATAATTGCTTTAGTGTAATTGCTATCGCAATAACGCTGGAGTATATGAGGGCGCGTGCGAAAAAGCCCCCATAATTTTAGAACACGCCTTACGGACAAATCACCCAAACGAACTATTCGTAGCCATTAAAATTTCTTCAATATTTGTTATCTTGGTAACCTATCGGTGTTTCTGCACATCGTGTTTCAGGTCAGCAGAAGCGGACGATTCGCCATGTATGACTATGGACTCCTGAAGAATATGGAGGAGTACGGGCAGGTACGTGAGCAAGTACTTCACTTCATATCATCCTTTTCTTTCGCTTCTCGCTGACTTTTCAATGTTTATATATGAACACACGTTCATTAAGCTATGAAACTGACGGTTACGCTCACAACTCTCGTTAACTTTGGAGCTCTTTTCTTTTTCAATGTTTTTGTATTGTCTAGTATTTCGCCGCCAGTATAATGGGATAATGATGTATATAAATATAGTTGTCTCTAATAATACAATACTTCGTGGGGATTAACGTCCCAAAATCACATGATTATAAGGGACCCCGTAGCAGAGGGCTCCGGAAATCTTGCCCATCTGGGGTTACTGCACCTAAATTTAAGTACATGGGCCTCTAACATTTCGCCTCCATCTAAATGCGGCCACCACGGCCGGGATTCGATCCCGCGACCTTTGGGTCAGCAGTCTACGCCTTACATTGTTGCATTTGATTGTTTCACGCATGACCATAGTTGCTGCCTGTAGCAACAAAAGTGTTGCGCTGCTAACGGGTGAAGTTCCAATTCCCGACATGCAGGAAAGGAAAATTGTGAGCGTCGCGCAATGCGGCAGAAGAAAGAAAGAAAGAAAGAAAGAAGGTCATTCCACGCCAAACGTCCCAGACATTGCGCTCGACCCTCTCCAATTGTATTGTAAAAAATTGTGGACGTTCATATCAGTGCACTAATTGCCCTCGGAAAGTATTTTTTGGAAAAAAAATTTTTCTTGTCTGTTACAGTGATTTGAATTTTGCCGTAGTGGGTGAAACATACGTTGCGAAAAAATACTCTAAAAAATACAATACTTTACGGAACGCTTTAACTATATGCTGTTTACTTGAAAAGGAATGGCACTATCTTATTATCGCCCATTGACGACCACTACTTTGTCTCACGAAGTGCTTTGTGGTGAAGCAATGCTGCAATTCTTCGCCCATTTTGATTATTTTTTAAAAATTCTACGAATATTACAGACAAAGTAGGACTATATCACATGGCTGGATAGTTGGCAGTAAGCGTGTCAAAAAAGTATTGAAGTCGATGACCAAGTAGTTTCGAAGTGGAAGGGGCGCAAACATTGAAAAATGTGTGAAATGCTCCACGTTCAGGCACATGTAGAATGGTGATGCAGTCCACGTAAAAATGCACGCTTGGTCTCGTTGGGAAGAGTAAACAAAGGAGATTTATTTGTGAAAGTTTCATCGGAGTGTTTTTTGTTTTTGGCGAGAAACAAAATTTTATGTTGAGCACTCGCGGCGTGCCTGGGCGCGGGCCCGTAAGTCCGCTTCACTGCGCTGCCACTGTTCCTTGGGGCAACGGAAGTATGCAGCACCCACGCGGGTGGCACGATCGTGTGCTACTGTGAGTTTTCACGTTTCGACACGGATTCTTCGGCCTTCCGCAGTGCCGCCGACGAAGTGTCAGGGAAAACGAGTGATGGTTCGTGTAAAATATATTATTTATAATAAAAGTGGCTAACAGGCACCGGGAATACACTTATATTTCTTTTTTATGGGCAGCTCGCTTGAACGTGATTCGCGCAATTCGTGCTTCGGAGCCGAATGGTGCTACGTATTCTTACGCTCGGATCTTCGGCAGAGGTGAACTTTGCTCCGGTGATCGCGTCGCCGAGCGAGCACGCGGCACTCGAAGGTTCGTCTTTCGGCCGCATCCCTTGGCAGCGCGTAAGATAAACATTGCGAATGGTGAGTACACTGCTATCGTGTCATATTTTAGACGGAGAGCCTGTACAATGGAAACCGAAAGCGATAAATATACAAAAGGCTTCGTCCTTTTAAATGTCTATCGCCTTCGCTTAGTAATCGCAAGGCGATTACTAAGATGAAAGCATCGCATGCAGCGAGGCAGAAAGTTGAGCTCTCAGCAAGGTTTGAGTCTACAATCTCCCTCAAAGGTACGCGCACGTTTCGCCTTTTCGTGCCGTCATCACTGACCACTCTTAATGCCGGGCTCACCACCTACCCAGCAACACAGGCATTTCAAGTGGCGAAGACCATACGTCGGCAACGGCAGTAAGAACTGCAACCTCCGCGGAGATCGAAAACACAACCCAAGCTCTGCGCCTGTCGTACGTCTGCATGCAGTGACGTGGCAATGAAATCGTGCTCTGCTCAGACTACTAACCGGCAGCCTTTAGTGCCCTTCCAAAACATTCTGCCAGCCATATATACTGTTTGCAAGTTTTGAGCAACGTGAAAACTCACAGCAGCACACGATCGTGCCACCCGCGTGGGTGCTGCGTACTTCCGTTGCCCCAAGGAACAGTGGCGGCGCAGTGAAGCGGACTTACGGGCCCGCGCCCAGGCACGCCGCGAATGCTCAACATAAAATTTTGTTTCTCGCCAAAAACAAAAAACACTCCGATGAAACTTTCACAAATAAATCTCCTTTGTTTACTCTTCCCAACGAGACCAAGTGTGCATTTTTACTTGGACTGCATCACCACTCTACATGTGCCTGAACGTGGAGCATTTCACACATTTTTCAATGTTTGCGCCCCTTCCACTTCGAAACTACTTGGTCATCGACTTCAATACTTTTTTGACACGCTTACTGCCAACTATCCAGCCATGTGATATAGTCCTACTTTGTCTGTAATATTCGTAGAATTTTTAAAAAATAATCAAAATGGGCGAAGAATTGCAGCATTGCTTCACCACAAAGCACATCGTGAGACAAAGTAGTGGTCGTCAATGGGCGATAATAAGATAGTGCCATTCCTTTTCAAGTAAACAGCAGATAGTTAAAGCGTTTCGTAAAGTATTGTATTTTTTAGAGTATTTTTTCGCAACCTATGTTTCACCCACTACGGCAAAATTCAAATCACTGTAACAGACAAGAAAAATTTTTTTTCCAAAAAATACTTTCCGAGGGCAATTAGTGCACTGATATGAACGTCCACAATTTTTTACAATACAATTGGAGAGGGTCGAGCGCAATGTCTGGGACGTTTGGCGTGGAATGACCCAAGAAAGAAAGAAAGAGAAATAGTAGATGAGGCACTAAACGGCAAGCTTCGCTTGCCCCCATTTTCCCGATAGGGAGAGTTCCCAACTTTTTATATCGGTTTGTCTCCAGTCTGTAACTTTGTATGTTGCATTATACCAATGACAATGCTTCATCTTGTGCCTTACCACAGTTTGTGCCTCCTGACTATCCCGTGGAACGAATCCGAGTTCCCGTGGCGCTGTTCTCGTCAGTGGGCGACACGGTAGCCGACTCAGATGACGTCGCCGCCCTGGCTCAAGCTCTCTATCCAACGCTATTCTTCCACAACGTGGTGCCACCAACCAACTTCCGCCACATGGACTTTGTGCTGGGACACCAGGCGTCGGATTTCCTTCACGAAAATATGCTCGGCGCCATCGATAAGAAAATTCCGCGAAACTAGTGATGCAAACAAACCTCCGCGCAGCTTGCATTTTCCTGAAGACTGTGACGCTTCGAGCCTGTTTAACGACGCGAGCTTCAAAGATGCTTCGTGGTGCAAATAAAAGTGCGGCAGTTTTTGCACACACATGTATGATCAACACTTCTTGCGCAAAATTTTCTCAGACAACGGACGAAACAGACACGGACGGGCGCAAACTTCCAACTGATTTTATTATCAACAAGTGACATGTATATATACACAAATATGACTATGACAAAACAAAAACACCAATGGCACAGGTGTGCAGTGTGTCAGCGCGCATCAGCTACTCCGTCCCCCAAATGTAGTGTTCCTTCCAAGAAGGCCATTTCCTTCTCTGTCAACGAAACTTTGGGGGGAGGGAGTAGCTGATGCGCGCTGACACACTGGACACCTGTGCCATTGGTGTTTTTGTTTTGTCATAGTCATATTTGTGTATATATACATGTCACTTGTTGATAATAAAATCAGAAGTTTGCGCCCGTCCGTGTCTGTTTCGTCCGTTGTGTGAGAAAATTTTGCGCAAGAAGTGTTGATCATGGAGTACCAACTAGCTCGAACCCACACCTTGTTAAGGCACATGTATGAGTTGCGCAATTTGGTTTTACTGAAACGTGGAAGCACCTGGTAGCGGATTAAATGCATGCTTGAAATCAACGTGATAACATGGCTGTGGAAGGGCAGCTATTTTGGGGACCGGTTGAATTCATCTCTTGCGCAAAAAGAACTGAAAGGGACAAGTCCTAAGAAGCCATCTGTAGCAGCGGCGCCAGTCACTCGGGGGGGGGGGGGGTGACGAGGGTAGAGAGGGGGGGGGGTAGCTCTTTGTCCCGAGCCGCATATTTGGCAGCTCTAATTTCGACTTCAGTTTGGTCTAGACATGTAGTATACTGCTGGAATGAACCTTGCAGCAACCTCCACAACAACGACGACTTTTATCAGTAAAACCCCCTCCCCTTTCCCCCGCCAACTCCACTGCACGCTGGCCCTGCTGTGTGCCATTTGTCCAGGGGCACAGGTCGGCAAAAAATGCGGACCTCACTTATGTCATCTTCGACAAATCGCACCGGTGCGCACCGGGGCACACAGGCGCTACGACGATTGGACGAAACGGCGCACCAGGGCGCCCCGGTGCGCACCAGTGCTATTTGTCGAAGATATGCTTAGACTCACTCAAAAAAATTACACCATCTCCCGCTAAAGGGGACCATGAGGCGATGCGAAGCCGGAGCACTTACACGATCGCGTTCCGTTGGCGTTTGTGCGGCATCCTACCGACCTCGCGTCGTGGAACGCGAAGAGGAACGCTACGCGCGTCGTGTCTTCCCTCTAGCCTGGCCGTTAATGCTCACAGGACGAGCGGGGAACGCCGTCGACAGACGCGCGAGGGGGGCAGCGTAGGAGAGGAGAGAGAGGGGGAGGGGACGCGCATGCGCTGGCGCTCATCGCGGCGTTGCGCAGGAGAGAATTTCGGCTTGTCGAGCCAGCATCACACTTCATCGGACCATCACACTTCATCGGAAGCATCAACGGAGTAGTGATGCAGAACTATCGATACTGTCACGTGGTCGTGACGTCGATGAAGACAGCAGTCGGCGTTTGCAGGATGAAACTGTTTATTTGGCCGAACTTGTGGCCGGAAAATGAGAACTAGAACTACAGCAATACACGCTGTACAAATATAGCGGCGAACAGGGCGTCGTCCGTCGATCAACTGACAAGCGGTCAATCGCGTCGGCTTTTATACAGGCGGTATCGAACTTTCCAGCAATATCGCTGGTGGCGGCGTTATCTCTAGACAAAGCTGGAACGTTCGCGTGCGGGGCGCAATCTTAACAGAACGATCTACTATAGACGTGAAGCTTCTCGAACAATGCTTCGCGGACAGCGTCGAGCGTTGATAACCGTCCCTGCCGGTCAAACCCGAATACATCAAAACAAGACAAGAAGTGGGCGTGGCATTGCCCCCCTCTGAAAAAGCATCGTCCCGATGCTTGTGAAAGAACATAGAAGAGAGAAAAAAAACAAGTGCATACAAAAATAAATTACAATAACAAAGGAAGAAAAATAGAGTCCCCAGGTTCGCTAACGCGCAAAAAACGGCTTAAGGCGCACGACATGGACGACTTCAGGTCGTGCGCGGCGTCGCTGGGAGTTCGTAATGCCGTCCGGGATCACCTCGTAGTCAAGAGCGCCGAGGCGTCGAAGAACCTTGTATGGCCCGAAGTATCGCCGAAGGAGTTTTTCGCTAAGCCCACGTCGGCGTATCGGCGTCCAGACCCAAACACGGTCGCCGGGCTGGTATTCCGCGAAGCGTCGTCGAAGATTGTAGCGACGGCTGTCGGTGTGCTGCTGGGTCTTGATGCGCAGGCGGGCGAGCTGTCGAGCTTCTTCGGCACGTTGTAAGTAAGCGGCGGCATCGAGGTTTTCTTCGTCGGTGACGTTGGGTAGCATGGCGTCGAGCGTCGTCGCCGGGCTCCTTCCGTAGACCAACTTGTACGGAGTCATCTGCGTCGTTTCTTGGACGGCCGTGTTGTATGCGAAGGTCACATACGGAAGGATGGCATCCCACGTCTTGTGTTCGACGTCGACATACATGGCCAACATGTCGGCGATGGTCTTGTTTAGCCGCTCGGTCAGGCCATTTGTCTGTGGGTGGTACGCTGTGGTCCGGCGGTGGCTTGTTTGGCTGTATCTCAGTATTGCCTGAGTTAGGTCAGCAGTAAACGCCGTACCTCTGTCGGTGATGAGAACTTCTGGGGCGCCATGACGCAGGACGATGTTCTCAACGAAGAACTTCGCTACCTCGGCGGCACTGCCTCTAGGGAGAGCCCTCGTCTCGGCGTAGCGGGTGAGGTAGTCTGTAGCTACGACGATCCATTTGTTTCCGGTATTGGACGTCGGGAACGGACCCAGTAAGTCCATCCCGATTTGCTGGAACGGCCGTCGAGGTGGCTCGATAGGCTGCAGAAGTCCGGCTGGCCTAGTGGGCGGTGTCTTGCGTCGCTGACAGTCCCGGCAGGTCTTCACGTAACGAGTGACGTCGGCGGAAAGGCGCGGCCAGTAGTACTTCTCCTGTATTCTTGCTAGCGTGCGAGAAACACCCAGGTGTCCAGCCGTCGGGTCGTCGTGCAGAGCCTGGAGGACCTCTGGCCGCAATGTCGAGGGTACCACGAGAAGGCTATCGGCTCGAAGCGGTGAGAAGTTCTTCTTTAGGAGAACACCGTTGCGCAAGAAAAATGACGCCAGTCCCCGCGTGAATACCTTCGGAACAACGGTGGTTCTGCCCTCGAGGTATTCCACAAGGCCCCTGAGTTCTGAATCCGTTCGCTGTCGTTCGGCGAAGTCGTCGGCACTTATGATTCCCAAGAAGGAGTCGTCCTCCTTGTCGTCCTGCGGCGGTGGGTCGACGGGGGCGCGAGACAGGCAGTCAGCGTCGGAGTGTTTCCTTCCGGACTTGTAAACGACGGTAATGTCGAATTCTTGAAGTCGTAGGCTCCACCGTGCGAGGCGACCTGAAGGGTCCTTCAAGTTAGCTAGCCAACACAATGCGTGGTGGTCGCTCACAACTTTGAAGGGCCTGCCGTAGAGGTAGGGGCGAAACTTGGATGCAGCCCAGATGATCGCTAGGCACTCCTTTTCTGTTGTGGAATAGTTCGTTTCTGCCTTTGATAGCGACCGGCTAGCATAACTGATGACCCTTTCCTGCCCGTCAGTCTTCTGCACAAGGACGGCGCCGAGTCCTACGCTGCTTGCGTCGGTGTGGATTTCCGTATCGGCGTATTCGTCGAAATGTGCTAGTATAGGAGGCATCTGAAGGCGTCGTTTCAGTTCTTCAAATGCTTCGATTTGCGCCGTTTCCCACTTGAATGGCACGTCGGTCTTCGTGAGGTGAGTTAGCGGTTCGGCGATTCGTGAAAATTCCTTGACAAAGCGCCTGTAGTAGGCGCACAAGCCGAGAAAACGGCGCACGGCTTTCGTGTCGGTGGGGGGCGGGAAGGCAGCGATGGCAGCTGTTTTCCGCGGGTCTGGGCGAACACCACCCTTGCTGATCACGTGACCCAAAAACAGCAGCTCCTCGTATGCAAAGCGGCACTTTTCAGGCTTCAAGGTGAGGCCAGAAGTCTTGATTGCTTGTAGTACAGTGTCAAGGCGCCGGAGGTGTTCGTCGAAGCTTGAGGCAAACACAATGACGTCGTCCAAGTACACAAGGCAGGTCTGCCACTTAAGTCCAGCCAGCACGGTGTCCATAACGCGCTGGAACGTCGCAGGTGCCGAGCAAAGACCAAAGGGCATAACCTTGAACTCGAAGAGGCCGTCTGGTGTTATAAAGGCAGTCTTCTCTCGGTCTCTCTCGTCGACTTCGATTTGCCAATAGCCGGTCCTTGAGGTCCATCGACGAAAAGTACCTCGCGTTGTAGAGTCGATCCAGGGTGTCGTCTATCCGTGGGAGAGGGTAGACGTCCTTCTTCGTGATTTTGTTCAGGCGGCGATAATCGACGCAGAAGCGTAGGGTTCCGTCTTTCTTCTTCACTAACACCACGGGTGACGCCCATGGACTCTTCGACGGCTGGATGATGTCGTCGCGTAGCATTTCGTCGACTTGTTTCTTTATGGATTCGCGTTCTCGCGTTGAAACTCTGTACGGGCTCTGCCGGAGTGGCCTGGCATTTTCCTCTGTTATGATGCGATGTTTTGCGACTGGGGTCTGGCGGATTCTTGACGATGACGAAAAGCAGTCCCTGTATTTCAAGAGCAGTGTTTTGAGCTGTTCTTGTTTATGCTTCGGAAGGCTAGGATTAACGTCGAAAACTGGTTGAGAAGCTTGGTTCGTCGGTGTTGGCTCGGAAGAATCGGCGATGGCGAAAGCCATCGACGTAGCCGTGATTTCTTCGATGTAGGCGACTGTCGTGCCTTTGTTTACGTGCTTATACTCGTTGCTAAAATTTGTGAGCATCACTGTTGCTTTGCCTCCCCGCAACTCTGCTATTCCTCTTGCGACGCAAATCTCGCGGTTAATCAACTGGTGCTGGTCGCCTTCAATGACGCCTTCCAGGTCTGCTACTTTCTGAGAGCCGACGGAAATGATGACGCTGGAGCGAGGGGGAATGGTGACTTGGTCTTCCAGCACATTCAAGGCATGCTTCCCTGGCGGCGTGTACCGCGGTAATGCTTTTTCTGTAGATAGTGTTATCGACTTCAATCTGAGGTCGATGACTGCACCATGAAGGCCTAAGAAGTCCATACCAAGGATGACATCTCGGGAGCAATGCTGAAGGACTACAAAGCTTGCGGGATAAATCCGGTTGTTGATGGAGACCCTCGCTGTGCAGATTCCTGCCGGCGTTACTAGGTGACCTCCCGCTGTGCGGATTTCGGGGCCTTCCCAGGCGGTCTTGACTTTCTTCAGCTTCGTCGCGAACGGTCCACTGATGACGGAATAGTCGGCTCCAGTATCGACGAGAGCGGTGACGTTGTGGCCGTCGATGAGAACGTCGAGGTCACTCGTTCGTCGCCTACCGTTTCGATTTGGTCGCGGCGTCGGATCACGGCTACGTCGGTTTGTCCCGCTGCTTCGTCGTTGTGTCGTCAGGTCTTCTTCGGGCCGTGAAGTTTCGACGTCAGGGCTTCGTTCGGCTTGCGGCGTGTTCTTTAGATGTCGTTGCGGCGTTGTCGTCGGCGGCGGAGGATCTTCGGTATTTCGTCGTACAGCAACCGCACCTCCATCGGTTGCTGCCCTTAGTTTTCCGGATACGGGCTAGGTGACCGGCCCCGAGTTGGACCAGTGTATGGTCGGCGTTGGGGAGAGACGTAGCGGCCTGGCGACGGCGAACGGGAAGGTTGTCGGGGCGTCCA